>NC_053024.1:498724651-498895772 GCF_003073215.2 Triticum urartu
CTTTAAATATGATCCTAGGAGTATTGTAATTGAAAATCTTTATGTTAAATCCTTGAAGAATTCTAAGTGCTTGATTGAAGAGTTGGAGAACAAGGATGACAAAACTTAGATCCTTGCTTTATGTCTAGCTAGGGGCGTGAAACAATAGCGCTTGCTGGGAGGCAACCCAATGAATAAAATTTATTTTTGCCTTTTGCTTCCTATTCTTGAGTGTTAGCACAATTAGGCTACTGTTATGATTGTTTTTTTGTGTTTTAGTTAGTGTTTGTGCCAAGTAAAGCCTTTAGGATCTTCTTGGGTGATACTTGCCTTGATCTTGCTGAAAAACAGAAACTTTAGTGCTCATGAAAATATTTTTCATTTTTAACCATAGCATGATAAAAATACCAATTATTTTTGCAGAATATTAATACACAAATTTCTCAGGTCT
Organism: Triticum urartu; assembly: GCF_003073215.2. NCBI lineage: Eukaryota > Viridiplantae > Streptophyta > Magnoliopsida > Poales > Poaceae > Triticum > Triticum urartu. The sequence continues at coordinate 498,725,082 of NC_053024.1, forward strand.
TCCTAATTTTTCAGAATTTTTGGAGTTAGATAAGTATTCAAAATACCGAGATTGCTATAGACTGTTCTTTTTTGACAGATTCTATTTTCTTTGCGTTGTGTGCTTGTTTTGATGATTATATGGTTCTCTTTAAGGTTTTTTTGTAATAGAAAAGTTGGAATACAGTAGATATAATGCAAGAATAAAATATGAATTGGTTTGCAACATCACTTATAGTAGTGATTTGTTTTCTTATACTAACGGATCTCACGAAGGTTTTGTTGAGTTTTGTGTGATTGAAGTTTTCAAGTTTTGGGTGATGTTATGATGGATGAAGGAATAAGTAAGAAGAGCCTAAGGTTGGGGTTGCCCATGGAATTCCAAGCTATTATCCAAAGATAAGAAAGCAACTAAGCTTGGGGATGCCCCGAGTGGCATCCCCTCTTTCTTCCAACGACCATCGGTATTTTACTCAAAGCTATATTTTTATTCATCACATACTATGATACTATGAGTTTTGCTTGGAGCGTCTTGTATGATATGGGTCTTTGCTTGTTTTGCTTTGTGTTTTAAGTCTTGAATCCTTGCTGGACACACCTATTTATGTGAGCCAAAATTATGCCATGACTTGTTAGAATTGCTCTCTATGCTTCACTTAAATATTTATGAGCTATGGAATTGCTCTAGTGCTTCACTTATATCTTTTTTAGCACGGTGTGCTTTAGTATTTTTGAATAAATGCTCTTTTTCTTCACTTAGATTTATTTGAGAGTTAGTAATTTTTTTAAGAAATTCTCTCTTGCTTCATTTAAACTAATTTGAGAGAAAGAAATATTATGCTCATGATCTTCACTTATATTTGTTTGAGCTTGTCAAAAGCAACACATGAAAATTAGTCCCAGAGTGATAGATATCCAAGAAGGATATAATAAAAACTTCCATGAAGATCATTGGACAAAATAAACTTGATTCCTTTTAATAGTTTTGAGATATGATGATGTGATATGTGAATCATGTTGATGAGTAATTATGCTTTAGTAAGAATATTGGTGTTAAGGTTTGTGATTCCCTATGCATGCACGAAAGTCAATAGTTGTGCAATGAAATTACATCCTACTTGTGGTGCATTATTCGGTGTTAATTATGCTTAATGCTTGCTTATGAGATTATTCGTTTCTTGGTCGGTCGCTTCTCAATCTTTTGCTAGCCTTCATTTTGTACTAAGTATGATCACTACTTGTGCATCCAAAATCCTTTAAACCAATTTTGCCATATGAGTCCACTATGCCTACCTATATGCGGTATTCTTTTGCCATTCTAAGCAAATTTGTATGTGCCATATCTAATTTTCAAAATAAATTTCTCTTTTGTGTGCTCATACCGCTCGCGAGGCGGTGAGGGCTGGCCGATATTTTCCATGCTAGATGTGTTATTCTTGTCGTGGATTTGCCACGGCAGATGTCCTTAGTGTCAGGACTTAATCGTGAGGCCAACGGATCTATGCGGTAGCTTGAGAGGGGTTGAGTGGGACGAGATACGCGAGGTTTTACCCAGATTCGGCCCCTCATGGTGGACGTAAAAGCCTACATCCTGCTTCATGGATATTGATGATGATGATCACGATTACAAGGTCGCTCTATCTCGAGAGCTATCGACTTGTTTGTCTCAATGTGCCCCTCTTGGTGTGCCCTGCCCCTCCTTATATAAGTTTGAAGGGGCGGGTCATATGACTAGTCCTAGTAGGATTAGGATTACTCTTATTACAATTGGAGTCCTAGTCTTGCTTCCTTTGCAAAGGAATATTCCTCATGCCTTCCTTCTCAAGCCGGACCACCATAATATGAGTCGGCCTTCCATGAGCCGCCTTCTGGGCCACCGGGTCTTGTCATTCCACTGACCCGCCTGCCGGGTCACCAATGAATCGCCAACTCTGGGCGGGTCACTAGTGATTCGCTGAGTCACGGCGGGTCACCCGTGAGTCTCCAAGTCCAGCCGGGTCATATATCCGGCCGGGTTACACCGCGGGGTATATCCCCGACATTAGCCCCCAGTTTAATTTGGATTAATCCATGTTAAACTCATCCTGCAAAATAAACACAAGAACATATTTGACAGGTTGTGCCGCAGGTTAAAAGTTTTTCCGAACCGGCACCTGATCATCCTCACGTCTTTGTCATTTCCTTCTTGATGTGTGTCCATGATCTCATAGCAAATCTCATTTAGCAGATATGTTCAAACTTTGCCAATGCAAAAAATCCAGGTACTTCTTCTGACAAGTCTGGGTCAATAGGCCAGCTTCATAATCAATTTGCTGACATTGGCTTCTTGTAGAAAAATATTATAAAGAATAATCCATTTGGCTCGGCTTCCAATGCTCTGATTTAATAAAAATATTAGACTTAAGATGTCCTCCTAGAGCTGAATCAGCTTTTGAATACTCCGACTTGAAGATACTAGGATTTGTCAAATTGTGATCCTTGAAATTACTGGGTTATGACTGATAATGCCGGGTCATGATTGTTGCTGACTCCGGGTCATGTAATTGACTTTCCCAAGTTATCCAGGCCAAAAATGAGAATATCATACCTGGTTTGTTCAAAACCTGAGAACTTGAAGATGTTCCTCCCTGATATGCATATCACTTGTAGCCCCCAATTCTTAAGAAAAGAACATAGTGATAGCTTAAGACTTGCTTTAAAATGTTGCAACTTTGGAGAAATCCAGTTTGTTCATCTAAGCCACCACTCTAAACCGAATATTTTACACTTCACATGTGTAGCCCCCAAGTCTCAGGTCATTATGAAATAATGAGCAGGGACCTTGTAGATATGATCATATAGATTTGAACAACAACGTGTAGCCCCCAAGGGCCGGCTCAGTAAGATAATATTGAATTTCAAAAAATAACACCATATAATGTAGCTCCCAAGTTTTGGGTTACCTTGATTGCAGCAACTTGGGACTTGTAATTGCCTTATATGCTCATAAAAACTTCAACCAGTGTAGTCCCCAAGGGCCGGGTCATTATGCAATAATGAGTAGGGACTTCTGCAGATCTGATCATATAGACTTGATGAGCAAAGTGTATCCCCAAGGGTCGGCTCATCACTATGTGATGAGCCAGGTCTTCAATGAGGCGAGTTAAAATGACTTTGCATTAGCCCCCAAGTGCCATGGTACATGCTTGCAGTGACATGGGACTTGCATACTCAATGTAATCTTGATTTGAATAATGTAGCCCCCAAGTGCCAGGCCGTATGCCTACAGCGACTCGGGACTATTCCTTCCATTGTAGAATAAATCATATCCATTGATAAACAAATAATAGCCATTGCACTGAAGCCACTTTCAAAACCTCAATCATAATACTGTTTATTGATAACTATAATAAAAAATCCAGCCATGTTGGCTATTAAAGATTTGAATAGTATAATCCGGTATGAAAACCTCAATCATTCAATACCATAATGAAAATCCAGCCAAGTTTGGCTATTAAAGATTTGAATAATATAATTCGGTATGAAAACCTCAATCACAAGATCTTGTCCATTGACAAATAAATCCAGAGTTAAATATTCAGTGGCTCTTGGCTGATGGCGACTTAATGCACATTCATATAATCCAGGATTTTTATAATTCGGCGGCTTATACCCTTTGTAAAAACCAAGAACTGATAACTTTTTTGAAACACCAATTATAATCTTTGATTATGGGCTTGAACTTAATCATTGATGTAAGCCATAACTCTACATGTTATGCACAAAGTTTAAACAACATATGCCCTGACGACTTAACGTCAAAAGCCAGGGTGGGTAACAACCCAAACATAATATAGTCTCATGCAATTATGAAAAAGACTAGAATTAAGGCCATCAAAGCCAAAATATACCGGCGACTTAAAGTCAAAAACCAGGGTGGGTAACAACCCAAACATAATATAGTCTTATGCAATTATGGAAAAGACTAGAATTAAGGCCATCAAAGCCAAAATATACTGGCGACATAAAGTCAAAAGCCAGGGCGGGTTGTCAAACCTCGCACATTCTTATAACTAGGAAAACATACCTGTAGAATTGGCTCATATTGCCGGCTTACATCGCCATATCCGATGAGGGTAACAATCCAATGATTTATAAGCGTATGATTCCAATGGCGCAATCCAAAATATACTGGCGACTTAACATCCAAAGCCAGGGTGGGTTATCAAACCTTGCATATTCATGCAACAATTTAAAAACATACCTGGAGAATTGGCTCAAATTGCCGGCTTGCAGCGCCACATCCAGTGAGGGTGACAACCAAAGTACTCGTAAGCGCATAATTCCAATTGCGCAACCAAAGTATACTAGCGACTTAACATCTAAAGCCAGGACGGGTTACCAAACCCCAATTGTTCATACCATTATTGAAAATACAGCTGGAGATTGACATCATGGTGATACCTCAATGATTATAATCCGTTGCGGGTATTGACCCGTAGGTATGCAATATCATGATTTTGATTGCTCAAGGCAAAGATATCCTAGCGACTTAACATCCGCTATCAGGGCGAGTTATCAAACCTAAAGATGCTCAATGATGAGTCATATAATCAAGGCTACATGGCCTGTGAAATCGGTTCATACTGCTGGCTTACAATGCCATATGAAGTGAGTTGATACGTCCCCAATGTATCTATAATTTTTGATTGTTCCATGCTGTTTTATTATCAATCTTGGATCTTTTATAATCATTTTATAGTCATTTTATATCATTTTTTGGTACTAACCTATTGACATAGTGCCCAGTGCCAGTTCCTATTTTTTCCATGTTTTTTACATCACAGGAAATCAATATCAAATAGAGTCCAAATGGCACGAAACTTTACGATGATTTTTTATGGGCCAGAAGGAAGGCAATTGTCCCTGGTTGCACCTGGGGGGTGCCCCGAGGGTGCACAATCCACCAGGGCGCGCCAGGAGGCCCTAGCGTGTCCCGGTGGGTTGTGCCCACCTCGGGTGCCCCCCCCCCCCAGACCGCCTCTTTGCTCTATAAATACCCCAAAAATAGGGGAGTCGACGAAATATTCATCCAGCCGCCGTAGAGTCCAGAATCACCGGATCCAATCTAGACACCAACACGGAGGGGTTCACCACTTCCATTGGTGCCTCTCCGATGATGCATGAGTAGTTCTTTGTAGACCTTCGGGTCCGTAGTTAGTAGCTAGATGGTTTGATCTCTCTCTCTCTGTTGATCCTCAATACAATGGTCTCTTGGAGATCCATATGATGTAACTCTTTTGCGGTGTGTTTGTTGGGATCGATGAACTTCGAGTTTATGATCAGATCTATGTTTTATATCCATGAAAGTATTTGAGTTTCTTTGATCTCTTTTATGCATGATCTCTTATAGCCTCATATTTCTTCTCTGATATTTGGGTTTTGTCTGGCCAACTCGATCTATTTATCTTGCAATGGGAAGAGGTGCCCGGTAGTGGGTTCGATCTTACGGTGCTTGATCCCAGTGACAGAAAGGGAACCGACACATATGTATCGTTGCTACTAAGGATAAAAAGACAAGATCTATATCTACCGCCATATAGATAAATGGATCTTGTCTACATCATGTCATCGTTCTTATTGCATTACTCCATTTTTCCATGAACTTAATACACTAGATGCACGCTAGATAGCGGTCGATGTGTGGAGTAATAGTAGTAGATGTAGGCAGGAGTTGGTCTACTAATCTTGGACGTGATGCCTATGTAATGATCATTGCCTGGATATCATCATAATTATTTGAAGTTCTATCAATTGCCCGACGGTAATTTTTTTACCCACCGTTTGCTATTTTTCTTGAGAGAAGCCACTAGTGAAACCTACGGCCCCAGGGTCTTATTTCTCATATATTTGCCTTTGCGATCTACTTTTCCTTTGTATTTTTATTCAGATCTATTAAACCAAAAATCCAAAAATACCTTGCTGCAATTTATTTTATTTGGCGTTCGATCTATCAATATTTACAACTTTATCTCACGTCACACGATGTTTCTGGCGCCGTTACCTGAAAGGGATTGACAACCCCTTTAACACGTCGGGTTGCGAGGTGTTGCTATTTGTGTGCAGGTGCTGCTTATGTTGTGTTGCTTGGTTCGATACCTTGGTTTCATAACTGAGGGAAATACTCTACCATCGCTATGCTACATCATCCCTCCCTCTCCGGGGAAATACCGACGTAGTTCCAGCTACCATCATGAGGGTGACAGTCCAAAAACTTAGAGCACATAACTCCAAGTGCACAATCACAATATACTGGTGACTTATCGTCCAAAGCCAGACCGGGTTATCAAAACCTCAGATACGCTCAAATATGAGCCAGAAGGATTAAGGCTACATGGCCTGAATCATTTTAAACCATATGTCAATATGGTACAAAAATATGAACCCAAACAATGTTCAAATAAAATAACAAATTAGAAAAAACAAGGCTTTCATAGGCTGCCAAACCTCAATACCAAGCGCTGTTCAAAGGGCCCCACAGTCACTGAGTTAATCCTTTAGTCAAACCTATAAACTGGGCCTCACATGACCAACCGCCATTTTAACTTTGACAAGTTCAGGCTCTTTATAAGATTGACTGTCAATAGTACGGCAGGTCATTCCAGGATTACCTGGGCGGAGTGGCCGATATATAAAGGCAGGATAACCCAGAGTTTTGGTGAATACACCTGGCGTCCAGCCGGTCAAATGGGTAAATATAGCTGTGTTCGTTGAACAGGAAGCCCGCAAGTGACCTGTGATACGTCTCCAATGTATCTACTTTTCCTAATGTTTTTCCTCTTGTTTTGGACTCTAATTTGCATGGTTTGAATGAAACTAACCCCGGACTCACGTTGTTTTCAGCAGAACTTCCATGGTGTTGCTTTTGTGCAAAAATAAAAGTTTTGGGAATGGAACAAAACTTTGCGAGGAATTTTTATATAATATATAAGAATTTCTAGAGCCAAGACCTACCGAGGGGGGCACCTGGGTGGGCACAACCCACCAGGGCGCGCCCCCCTCACCAGGCGCACCCAGGTGGGTTGTCCCCACCTGGTGGCCCCGGAGACCCTAAAACCGATGCTATAAAATCCTATTTTCAGAGAAAAAAATCAGGGAGAAAGAATTATCATGATCCACGAGACGGAGCCACCGCCAAGCCCTATTTTTCCTCGGGAGGGCAGATCTGGAGTCCGTTTGGGGCTCCGGAGATGGGGATCTTCATTCTTCATCATCATCATCAACCCTTCTCCATCGCCAATTTCATGATGCTCCCCACCGAGAGTGAGTAATTCCTTCGTAGGCTCGCTGGTCGGTGAGGAGTTGGATGAGATTCATCATGTAATCGAGTAGTTTTGTTAGGGCCTGATCCCTAGTATCCACTATGTTCTTAGATTGATGTTGCTATGACCTTGCCGTGCTTAATGCTTGTCACTTTGGGCCCGGGTGCCATGATTTCAGATCTGAACCATTTATGTTATCACCATTATATTCATGTTCTAGATCCGATCTTGCACATTATAGTCACCTACTACGTCTTATGATCCGGTAACCCTGGAGTGACAATAACCGGGACTTCTTCCGGTGATTACCGTAGTTTGAGGAGTTCATGTATTCATTATGTGTTAATGCTTTGTTCCGGTTCTCTATTAAAAGGAGGCCTTAATATCCCTTAGTTTCCAATTTGGACCCTGCTGCCACGGGAGGGTAGGACAAAAGAAGTTATGCAAGTTCTTTTAATAAAGCACGTATGACTATTTACGGAATACATGCCTACATTATATCGATGAACTAGAGCTAGTGCCGTATCGCCCTAGGTTATAACTGTCTCATGATAAATATCATCCAACAAGTCACTGATCCAATACCTACGAATTTATCCTATATTGTTTCTGCTAAGTTACTACTGCTATCATCATTGTTACCGTTACTATTGCTGCTGCTACAATTATCAAAACTATCATACTATTGTGCTACCGATCACTTTGATGCAGATAATTAATCTCCAGGTGTGGTTGAATTGACAACTCAACTGCTAATACCTTCAACTATTCTTTGGCTCCCCTTATGTCGAATCTATAAATTTGGGTTCAATACTCTACCCTCGAAAACTATTGCGATCCCCTATACTTGTGGGTTAGACCTTTTTCTGGCGCCGTTGCCGGGGAGCATAGCTATACTTGTTGAGTCACTTGGGATTATTATCATATTGCCACTACGAAGAATCTGAAGGGTGCTAAGACTAAGATATTTCCCACAAAGACGAGGGGAGGTAAGGAACTGCCATCCAGTTCTGCTTTAGATTCACCTTCTGTTATAAGTAAACTTGCAACACCACCACATGCTATTAATTCTGATATGTCGCAAGTTATTGATGATGCTACTTCTGCTAGGGAAAATGCTTATGATGATGCTAGTACCTTGCTTAATGATGATGTGCCACTTGGTGATTTTCTTGATAAAAAAATTGCTAGAGTTATACAACATGATGTTGTTGAATCTGATGAGGAGCTTGAAACTGAATCTCGTGAAACACCTACTAGAACTAGCCCTCCTAGATATGAATTGCCTAAGGTGCCGAAAGGTTATGTTATGAGTGAATAAACAACTATAGATATTCTTGCTTGCAATGATAGAGATGATCTAGAGAAATTACTATGCAAGTATAAAGAAAATATATGAATGCTAGAATGAAATGTGATCCTAAGTTTGCTACTTCACCTATCTTTATTGATGATAAGGACTATGAATTCCCTGTCAACCCAGAGTTAATTACTTTGGTTGAATCTGAACCTTTCCATGGTTATGAAACTATTGTGGCACATCTTACTAAGTTGAATGGCATAGCCACCCTTTTCACTCATGATGAGAAAACTCGCTATTACCTTATTCTCAAATTATTTCCTTTCTCATTAAAGGGTGATGCTAAAGCTTGGTACAATACTCTTCCTCCTGGTTGTGTGTGTAGTCCCCAGGATATTATTACTTCTCTGAAAAATATTTTCCTGCTCATAAGAAACAAGCTGCCTTACAGGAAATATTTAACTTTGTGCAAATTAAAGAAGAGAGTGTCCCACAAAGCTTGGGGGAGGCTTTTCCAATTACTTAATGCTTTGCCTAATCATCCACTTAAGAAAAATGAAATACTTGATATCTTCTATAATGGACTAACTGATGCTTCTAGGGACTTCCTAGATAGTTGTGCTGGTTGTGTTTTCAGGGAACGGACTGTTGGACAAGCTGAGGAATTATTGAATAACATATTGAAAAATTATGATGATTGCACTATTCCTGAACCACCGCCTAAACCCACTCCGAAGAAGAGGGGTATATTATATCTCAGTCCTGAAGATATGCAAGAGGCAAAGAAATCTATGAAGGAAAAAGGTATTAAAGCTAAGGATGTTAAAAATTTACCTCCTATTGAAGAAATACATGGGCTTAATACACCACCACTGCCTAAGGTGGTAGAGGTAAATTCTCTAATGAAGTTCAATGATAATGACAATCCTCACAATATGCATCCTAGTCAATGCCTTTATGAGTTTGAAAACTATATTAGAAAACAAGATCACTTCAATGCAAATGTTATGAAACAGCTAAAATACAACTCTGATATGATTGCTCGCTTGAGTGACTTGTCATTTAGACTATCAAATGATGTTAGAGGTGTTGGAAAGCATGCTTCTATGGTTCAAGCCCAGTTAGAACAAGTTGCCAAATCTCAAAGAGAATTGCTTGATTAAATGAATAATAATATGCATGACTTTGCTGTTAGAGTTGCAACTAGAGGAGGTAAAATGACTCAGGAACCACTTTATCCTGAGGGACACCCAAAAAGAATTGAACAAGATTCGCAAAGAGCTAACACTAGTGCACCGAGTCCTTCTAGAAAGAAAAAGAAAAAGAAAAATAATAGAACTTTGCATGCTCCTAGTGAACCTGAAATAGAAAAACCTCTTGACAATGATAATGAAGTTTCTATCTCTGATGCTGAAACCCAGTCTGGTAATGAACACTCACTTAGTGATAATGAAAAAGATAATATTGATGCTCATGAAGATACTCAATCAAATAATAAAGAACCAGACAATGATGTTGAGATAGAACCACCTATTGATCTTGATAACCCACAACCTAAGAATAAAAGGTATGATAAAAGAGACTTCATTGCTAGAAAACACGGTAAAGAAAGAGAACCGTGGGTTCAAAAACCTATGCCTTTTCCACCCAAGTCAACTAAAAAGAATGATGAAGAAGAATTTGAACGCTTTGCTGAAATGCTGAGGACAGTCTTTTTTCGTACTCGCTTGATTGATATCCTGAAAATGCCTCCTTATGCAAAGTATATGAAAGACATCATCACAAATAAGAGGAAAATGCCGGAAGCTGAAATCTCCACTATGCTTGCTAATTATACTTTTAAAGATGGAGTACCTAAAAAAGTTGGAGATCCGGGAATACCAACTATACCTTGCTCTATCAAAAAGAATTATGTGAAAACTATTTTGTGTGATTTAGGAGATGGTTTTAGTGTTATGCCTTTCTCTTTATATAAAAGACTTGATTTGAATAAACTCACACCTATTGAAATATCTTTGCAAATGGGTGATAAATCAACTGCCATACCTATCGGTATCTGTGAGGATGTGCCCGTTGTTGTTGCTAATGTTACTATTTTGAGTGACTTTGTTATACTTGAGATGCCCGAGGATGACAACATGTCAATTATCCTTGGTAGACCCTCCTTGAATACTGCGGGGGCTGTTATTGATTGCAATAAAAGCAGGGTCACTTTTCATATCAATGGTAATGAGCATACAATGCATTTTCCGAAGAAAAAATTCCAAGTGAATGGTATTAATGTTATTGAAAAATCTCCGACAATCACTATTGGAAGTTTTCAAATACCTCTACCCACTGTCAAAAAGAAATATGGAATGCCTATTGTTGGGGAAATGCATATCCTCATTGAGGTAACTTAGTGATTTACGAAAGTTCTTCGGTTTCATGCTAATCGAAAGTGGTTGTTAATAAGACCTGATCAACATTATTAATGGATCATTTTTGAGCGGTATGAAGTTGATGAATTTAGTAAGCACTACATTCTGTCCCTACTTTTTATTCTCTGTTTTTAATTAGCTAAATAAAATAAAATGCCATGTTTTGTCTGTTTTTTGAATTTCCCATAAAAGGGAAAACTTTGTTTTTGCCACTCTAGTTTTTGCCAACATTGCTTATGCCACTCTAGAATTTGACATCTCACTTTTTCCACTCTTAGCTTTTGACAATACATCACAAATGCCATTCCGTGGGAAAAACGATAATTTTTTATTTCACTTTTGCCACTCTTAGCTTTTGACATGTATCACAATTGCCACTCTAATTTTTTTGCTTTTGCCACGAAATGGAAAAAGTGATATATTGCCAAAAGCTAAGAGTGGCAAAAGTGAAATGTCAAATTCTAGAGTGGCATAAGCAAAGTTGGCAAAAACTAGAGTGGCAAAAACAAAGTTTTCCCATAAAAAATGACCCAAAAATAAAAGTTCTTAGAATGCCCTGAAAATTTAATACGATTTTTTCTGAATATTTAAGAATTTTTGGTGCAAATATCATCAAAGGGAGGTGCACCAGGTGGGCACAACCCACCTGGGCGCGCCAGGACCCCCAGGCGCGCCCTGGTGGGTTGTGGTCCCCATGTGGGCCCCCTCACTTATCTCTTCATACCACATCATCGCCTACCTCCAAAAAAAATCCCATTGCTCTCTCTCCCGTGTTCTTGCTCCCAAACACGCGGATTTCAATCTCTTTGCTCGAAGCTCCGTTTTTGAAACTGTTTCGTGGGATTGTTGCTTGGTATGTGACTCCACCGTTTGTCCAATTAGTTTTTGTTTTAGTGGTTTATATTTTTAATAATTAGCTAATCTTAGTGCTGCTGTAGATGAGCTTGCATGTTGAATTCTTAGTGTTCTAAGTAGTTTGAATGCTTGTTATGGCCTCTATGTATCCTTATGAGTAGTCGGTATCATTTTGTGAAGTTTTGTTGAGAAAATTTTGTGGGCTAATAAATTTTAGAATTTTGTTCATAGGAAAATCATGAATATCTTTAGGAAGTTTGGCTCCAAGAAGAACTGCAAGGGTGTCATTGGGGAGTTATCTGACAGTGATCTCCATCCTCGGAGGTTGGCGGAGGTACGACCGTGCGAATGGCCACACACCCTGTTCCTGGAAGAGGCTGGAATCCTTCAGGAGTTCATGCAATACGCTGCTAATGCCGGCCTCACCGACTTCATCACAGATGAGTGTGAATAGCACCAAATCCTCACAAATATCTTTGTTCAGAGCTTTACTTTCCTGCCTAGGAATAATCCTCCTGAAGTTAGCTTTGATTTATATGCTAAAAACCATCAGATACCACTTATTGAATTTTGTAACATATGCATGATCCCTTCTGATGGGATCTTGGCCGAGCCTAGGCCGGCTGGGTTTGAGGCATTTTATCGCACTTTGACCGTGGGAGATGAGAGAGGGGTGTCAGCTACCACTGTTGTTGGTTTGCATTTTCCCGTTGTTCATTACTTTGCACTTTTCATTGCAAAATGCTTGCTTTCTAGCGAGAAGGTGGGAGCACTCAGCTCACCAGACCTTGTTGTTTGCGTCATGCATTAGAGGGCGACAACACTTATAGCTTGGGATCTATTGTGGCTCGTCGCCTCCATCTTAATAAATCTCAGGGTAAATCCATGGTGGGATTTATGCTACTCTCTTGGCGGCCCACTTTAATGTTGGGATACGCCCTCACGACTACCCTCTAACCAAGGTTTATCTAGACCGTGCAGCCATGGAACACCATCATTTTCTTGCACAAGATTATCCTGGTATTCCTACCCCTTATAACCTGGTTTTTAGCATTGAAACTCATGATATTATTCCACTGCCTGCTCCTGCTTTGTTTGATCCTGTTGCCAGGGGCGGATATAAGACCATGCCTGCGGACATCATCGCCTACCGGAACGCTTAGGCAGCTGTGGAGGCAGCACAAGAGGAGCCTCCGCAGTGGGATCAGTGGATGTCCGCTCCTTAGTACCCCTACTACCATCCAGATTACTGATCGATTACCAAGTTATGCCAAAAGCCTAAGCTTGGGGAGTACGTGTTTCTCACTGACATTACATTCATGCCCACTTATTCATCTATCGGTGTTCACACTTTTTCAATGTATCGTCCATGCTTCGATTTATTTTTCTTGCTTTCTTCTTGTGTGTTTGAAAAACTTTAGAAAAAACAAAAAAAATTAGTTGTAGCTAGTTTACTTTCTATGCATGTTTAGTTGTAATATTAAAAAGAAAACCTAGAAAGATTTCCTTGTTCTTCTTTTTCTTGTTGGGAGCTTTCCCGTGTAAATAGTTTTTCTTGTTTTTGCTTTTCCCTTTTATTTGCTTGTTCAAGAAAACTAAAAACTCCAATATTTTAGTGTGTTTCTCTGAATTTCTTTTCTTTTATTCGACTTGTACCAAGGAGAAGACCACGATGAAAATGTTGAGTGGCTCTCACATGAATAATTGTTGAACTTATAAAGAGCTCATTTTACCTTGTCTTCTCCTGTTGAATAAAATGTTTTGCGGATTCCAGCTTAGTCCATGGCATCCTTGCAGTATTATTATTTTCACATCGTTCGGGCGTGCAAGTGAAAGGCAATAATGACGATGTTCGATGAACTGGCCGTGGCAGAGAGAAACTGGTATGAACTCAACTTGTTCTGTTTGTGTAAATATGTTTAACCTAGTATCCATGATTCAGCCCATTATGATTAAACATGTTTGCAATGACAATTAGAGATTATAGTTTCTCATGCCATGCATAAGTAGCTGGGAGTGGATAATGATTTATCTTGGATATCAACATTGTGTTAAAATGATTGTGATGTAGTATGATGATATGGTGTCCTCCTCTGAATGTTCGGGTGGCTTGACTTGGCACATGTTCATGCATGTAGTTGAATCAAAACCAACATATCCTCTATGATATTTATGTTCATGGTGATCATATCCTACTCATGCTAGTGTCCAATTTTACTTATGCATAATGCATGATCATGATCATTGTTACTCTCTAGTTGGCCGCTTCTCAATCTAATTGCTAGCCTTCGCCTATACTAAGTGGGGATTCTACTTGTACATCAAAAATCTTGAACCCAAAGTTATTCCAGATGAGTCCAGCGTACCTACCTATATGCGGTATTACCCTACCGTCCTAAGTAAATTTGCATGTGCCCCCTCTAAAAACTTCAAAAATTATCCGTTTTGTGTGCCTGGATCGTTCATGGAATAACAGGAGGTGGTCGGTATCTTCCATGCTAAGCGGGTTATTCTCAGGTCGTGTGTTTATTGACTCGCCATCGCACGAGAAAAGGGCGGTAATAGGGATGCCCAGTCCCAAACTACAAGATACAAAAAGAGTTAATCGCTCGAATAATCCAACAAAAACTCCCAATGGAGTCAAAACCTTTACTTTTATCGCTTGGGAACCACCACTAGCCTGTTAATTAGCATGGGAGATATTGATAACTGATAGTCGTGAAGTAAATGAGAAGGGTGCATGTCTCAAAATATCATTTATCTCTATTTAAAAATATGAGCTCTGACACCTCTGCAAATCACTACTTCCCTCTGCGAAGGGACTATCTATTTACGTTTATGTTGTGTCATCACCTTCTAAAAAAGCGCTAGAAACTGAGAGAGCACAGCTGTCATGACTTATGCATTGTGTGTAGCTAATGTTGGGTGCATCATGACTGGATCTTTTCTACCATGAATTACAATGTTTAGTCGCTGCTTGGACTTTGGAGGTGCTCTGCATTTATGTTTTGCGGTCTCAGAAAGGGCTAGTGAGATATCACTATCGTCATATTATATCATGGTTGTTTTGACAACGTGTTGCCATTTAAGATGTCTTATTATTGCTCGCTAGCTGATTGTGTCATTGATATAAGCTAATATTATCTTTAAGAGTTATTGTTGGCATGGTTAGTTATAATGCTGGCTGAAAACTTGGGTGTTGTTTAAGCTTATTAATGCAAACAAGAGCAAAAGAGTTCGTAAAAGTTTTTCTTTTTCACTTTCAGTTAATTAACTGAATTGCTTGAGGACAAGCAAAGGTTTAAGCTTGGGGGGTTGATACGTCTCCAACGTATCTACTTTTCCTAACGCTTTTCCTCTTGTTTTGGACTCTAATTTGCATGATTTGAATGAAACTAACCCCGGACTGACGTTGTTTTCAGCAGAATTACCATGCTGTTGTTTTTGTGCAGAAATAAAAGTTCTCGGAATGGAACGAAACTTTGCGAGGAATTTTTATATAATATATAAGAATTTCTGGAGCCAAGGCCTACCGAAGGGGGCACCTGGGTGGGCACAAATCACCAGGGCGCGCCCCCCTCACCAGGCACGCCCAGGTGGGTTGTTACCACTTGGTGGCCCTGCAGACCCTGAAACCGACGCTATAAAATCCTATTTTCGGAGAAAATCCACGAGACGGAGCCGCCGCCAAGCCCTGTTCTTCCTCGTGAGGGTAGACCTCGAGTCCGTTTGGGGCTCCGGAGAGGGGGATCTTCGTTCTTCTTCATCATCAACCCTTCTCCATTGCCAAGTCCATGATGCTCCCTGAGGGAGTCCTGGATTAGGGGGTCTCCAGACAGCCGGACCATATCCTTTGGCCGGACTGTTGGACTATTAAGATACAAGATTGAAGACTTCGTCCCGTGTCCGGATGGGACTCTACTTGGAGTGGAAGGCAAGCTAGGAAATACGGATATGTATATCTCCTCCTTTGTAACTGACCTTGTGTAACCCTAGCCCCCTCTGGTGTCTATATAAACCGGAGGGTTTTAGTCCGTAGGACAACATACAATGATATCATAGGCTAGCTTCTAGGGTTTAGCCTCTTTGATCTCGTGGTAGATCTACTCTTGTAATACTCATATTATCAAGAACAATCAAGCAGGACATAGGGTTTTACCTCCATCAAGAGGGCCTGAACCTGGGTAAACATCGTGTCCCCTGCCTCCTGTTACAATCCGCCATAGACACACAGTTCGGGACCCCCTACCCGAGATCCGCCGGTTTTGACACCGACATTAGTGCTTTCATTGAGAGTTCCACTGTGTCGTCACCATAAGGCTTGATGGCTCCTTCGATCATCGCTAGCGATGCGGTCAGGGTCTCTCTCCCTGTCAGGAGAACCTTGGCCGAACTGTGTCCGGCTAGAATGGGATGCGGACGAATAAGAAATTCGCTGCGTAGATATACCCGCTTGATATACCCGATTTTTACTATTTATGCGTAGCTTGCCTTGGGATAGGACATTTTGAATTGTCCTACTTTATGCTTATTGCACTACTTGTACCAGTACGCTTTGACATATTATTCAAATAACAATGCATATTATTAATCTGTAGTTGCATTATTTAAGTTTTTCTCTTTCTCTTGTATGTCCATTTACGATATTTCACACCTGCATGCTCGGGTGCGGTCAGTACGCCAGGGGCTCTCGTTTACCCCGTAATACGGCGCAAGAAGTCTGAACACTTTTGACAGTGCGACACCCCGAACTTATAGCATTATATGCATCAGCTCTGAATCATGTCTTGGGTCAAATGTTGGGTTGCCAGGCTCCCATGCTTTGGTACCTTACGTTCCGCTATATCGGCTAAGGTAGCGGTGGGAGAACTATTGCGATTGTGTCCCGGTTCTTCCGGATGAACACCTCAGTAGAGAAAGCCAAAAACTGATTGTCATGATAAGGCGAGAGACTGGTCGTTGTTCGAGAGGTCTCAAGTCCTTAAAGACTTTTCCGCTTCGAGCGAGGAGTCGTCCTTGTCCGGGTTAGGCGTGTATAGCGCACCAAATTCGGCCCTCCGAATACCAGGGGCTTCGCCAAAAATGAAAATCATAGACTTCTATGGCTAAGTGAGAGTGATAAAGCATTATAGTCCGATTGGCTAGTTCGTTGCGCTGAGCACCTCTCTTGAAGGACCCAAAATTGGGCTAAAGAGTGTTCAGATTTACCCCGAACAACCCAGTACTAGTTACATGGGGGCACAAGCCGACGACTGGCCAACTCTCAGATTTTATAAACGGCTGCACAGAAGGTAATATTTTAAATTAAGAAAGCGTCGCATGGCGCAAAAGAACTCGTTTCATATTACAGGATCACATGGGCATGTTCGTTCAAAGATTACATCCTTGGCACACTCATCTGCCACTAAGCGGGAACCCTTCAGGACGCTCTCATAGTAATTCTCGGGGCAGCGATGCTCCTTGCCCTCCAGCGGCCCTCCTTCACAAGCTTCACAGCGTCCAGCTTCGCCCAGTGCACCTTCGCCCGAACAAAAGCCCTGCGTGCACCTTCGATGCAGACGGACGGCTTGATGACCTCAAGCCGTGGGCAGGCTTCCACCAGCCGCCTCACCAGACCGAAGTACCTACCGGACAGGGGCTCGCCAGGCCACATCCGGACTATAAGGCCCCTCATGGCCTGTTCAGCCGCCTTGTGAAGTTCGACCAACTGCTTCAGCTGGTCGCTCAAGGACATGGGGTGTTCGGTCCCAGTATACTGAGACCAGAACAACTTCTCCGTTGAGATCGCCTCCTCAGCCCGATAAAACTCTGCGACATCCAGCACACTGCGGGGAAGATCTACAAACGCTCCTGGAGAGCTCCGAACTCGGGTAAGAAAAAGGAAAGTCTCCTTCACATGCTTGCTTTGCATATTGAATGCCTTACCCGCTGCTATCTTCTTCACCGCATCAATCTCCTGGAGGGCCTTGTGGGCTTCGGCCTTGGCGCTCCGGACGCTTTCAAGCGCCTACGCGAGCTCGGACTCTCGCGTCTTGGAGTCAAGCTCCAAGGACTCGTGCTTTTTGGCTAGAGCCTTGAGCTCTTGCTGCACCTCGCCCACTCGGGCTTCTTGTTTCTCCTGTTCAAGGCGTTCTTTGGCCGCTTTGTCTTCGGCCGTGGACAATGCCTTCCTCAGGGTCTCCGCCTCAGTCGTGGCCCCTAAAAAATTCATGATGATCCTATTACTTTACACCGAACTTATTTTTAACTATATAAACTGGGGTATATCTTACCTTTGCTCTCTTCGAGCTGCCCCTTGGTAAGACCGAGCTCGTCCTCGGACCGCTTTAGGGCCTGCTTCAGCACAGAGACCTCCAAGGTACGTGCGGCAGCGGCCAGCAGGGAAGCCTGCACATACACATAGACATACTCTAATTAGACTCATGAGTTATCATTTGATACTCTATTCGGCTTTTCTTCACGAACGCCGAACAGAGCATCAGGGGCTACTATCTATGCGGTAATATTTTTATATTTTGAATGCTTACCTCAAAGCCTGTTAGGAGGCTGGCGCAAGCTTCGGTCAGTCAGTTTTTGGTGGACTGAACCTTCTTGACCACCGCACTCATGATAGTGCGGTGTTCTTCATCGATGGAAACGTTGTGAAGCGCTTCCAGCAAGTTGTTTGGTGCCTCTGGTTGGACAGAGGACACCGGCACGGATGGTTGGCCCCCCTTAATGGGGGACCGCTTGCCGGAGTCCGGAACCATCGAAGGTTCTGGCGCAGTGTCCGGCTGGGGCCCGAACTCGAAGCCCATAGGAGCCTCGCTCCCTTGGTACTCAGGGTCCGGGAGGTCGCCGTGAGGCGCCCCCAGGATCACCTCCCTTTGGGTTGGTGCCTTTTGAGACACCACCTCGGCGTTGTCCGTAGGGCGAGGGGTGGAACCCATTGGAGGAGAACCGTTGTTCATATCCGACGAGCCCAAAGAGCCGCTCGACGAGGGTACATCGAGATGAGCTCGGGCCGGACTGCATAATCATGTTCGGCATGAGCAAAGGAAGTACAATAAAACATACCATGAAGTACTATGGTGTCCGGACACTTACGACTTCGTCAGGGGCTTGTCCCTGGGTAGCCACTCGTCGCCGCTGTCGGTGGCCGTCGTGGCACAGTCCGGAGGGAGGGTCTTTCCCTTCTTGGACCCTTCGGCCTCCCCGAATGGGTCGGCCTTCCTTTTCTTGTCTCCCCTGGCTGGGGGGGAGAACTTTTCTCCTCCTCCTCGTTTCCGTGGGAGGAGTGCGCGTCGGACTCATCGAACGATGAGTCTGATAGAACCACCTTGCGCAGGAGACACTTTCGGGTCCCCGCGGCCTTCTTGTCAGCCGTCTTTTCCGGCACCTCATAAGGTGCTGAAGTCAGCATCTTCGTTAGAAGAGCGTTTGCAGGATCTTCGGGCAGGGGGGCCGGGCAATCAAGCTGCTCTGATGTCTTTATCCAGTCCTGTTTAATGACATGAAAGCTTAGATCCAGCACACAACCAAACCAGAGCACATAAATACCCTGAGAGATATAAAAGCCTACCGGATGGGCGCGGCGCTTTGCGCTGAGTCCGCGGTCCTCGGTGAGGGAGGAAGGCATCTCGGTGCCCTTGAACAGCACCCTCCAGACGTCCTCGTGCGTCATGTCGTAGAGCTCTCGCAGCATCTGGTGCTGGGCCGAGTCGAACTCCCACAAAACAAATGCCCGTCGTTGGCACGGAAGGATCTGGCGGAAGAGCATAACCTGGACCACGTTGATGAGCTTGCTTTTCTTGTTCGTCATGTTCTGGATGCAGGTCTCGAGTCCGGCCAGCTCTACCGAAGAGCCCCAGGACAGGCCCTTCTTTTTCCAGGAGGTGAGCCACGTGGGGATTCCGGATCGAAATTTGGGGGCCGCCACCCAGTTGGAGTCGCACGGCTCCGTGATGTAGAACCGCCCCGATTGCCACCCCTTTATGGTATCCACGTAGGTACCCTCGAGCCAGGTGACATTAGGCATCTTTCCCACCATGGTGTCTCTGCATTCTGCTTGCTGTCCCCCCACCACCTTTGGTTTGACATTGAAGGTTTTCAGCCATAGACCGAAGTGGGGCCTGATGCGGAGGAAGGCCTCTCACACGACGATAAACGCCGAGATGTTGAGGATGAAGTTGGGGGCCAGATCATGAAAATCCAGCCCATAGTAGAACATGAGACCGCAGAAAAATGGGTGGAGAGGAAATCCCAGTCCGCGGACGAAATGGGTAAGAAAAACTACCCTCTCATGCGGTTCGAGCATTGGGACGATCTGCCCCGCGTTCGGCAGCCGGTGCGTGATATTCGCAGCTAGGTATCCAGCCTCCCATAACTTTTTTATGTTCTCCTCCATGACGGAGGAGACCATCCACTTGCCTCCTGCTCCAGACATGCTTGGAGTGGTTTGAGAAGAAGAATGTGAGCTTGGGCGCTAGAGCTCGAGTGTGCGGGAATGGGTAAGAGAGAAGGAGGAAGGCGTGGGTGTAAAAAGTAAATCTTTGTCCCTTTATTAGGGCGGAGGAGGCGATGAGTCTCCCCACTTGCCTGGCAAAACCGCTTATTCCCCAGGCACCGCAATTGATGGCGCGGTTGGGTTACCCACGCCCGTATTGATGAGAATCCTGTGATAAGGGGAACACGATCTCTGCTTTGACAAGATGTATCAAGAAAACCGCCTCGCGATATGTGCGGAGCTGGTTGAGAAAAGCGGATTGAATAATAACCGGGCCATGAAGTGATGTCATACTATCAAAACGTGTCAGCAGATTAGATTTGTGGAAGTATTATTCTCTCTATGGTGGTATGTGGAACTTATTTTGCAGGGTTGGACACTATCCTTGCATTCAAACTCTTCCATGGTGTATTCGGAGGAGGAACCCGCCTTGCAATGCTGAAGACAACACTGCGCGCCGGACTCATCGTCATTGAAGCCTAGTTCAGGGGCTACTGAGGGAGCCCTGGATTAGGGGGTCTCTGGACAGCCGGACTATATCCTTTGGCCGGATTATTGGACTATTAAGATACAACATTGAAGACTTCGTCCCGTGTCCGGATGGGACTCTATTTGATGTGGAAGGCAAGCTAGGCAATACGGATATGTATATCTCCTCCTTTGTAACCGACCTTGTGTAACCCTAGCCCCCTTCGGTGTCTATATAAACCGGAGGGTTTTAGTCCGTAGGACAACATACAATGATACCATAGGCTAGCTTCTAGGGTTTAGCCTCTCTGATCTCGTGGTAGATCTACTCTTGTAATACTCATATCATCAAGAACAATCAAGCAGGACGTTGGGTTTTACCTCCATCAAGAAGGCCCGAACCTAGGTAAACATCGTGTCCCCTGCCTCCTGTTACCATCCGCCATAGACGCACAGTTCGGGACCCCCTACCCGAGATCTGCTGGTTTTGACACCGACATTCCCCACCGGGAGTGAGTAATTCCTTCGTAGGCTCACTGGTCGGTGAGGAGTTGGATGAGATTCATCATGTAATTGAGTTAGTTTTGTTAGGGCTTGATCCCTAGTATCCACTATGTTCTTAGATTGATGTTGCTATGACTTTGCCATGCTTAATGCTTGTCACTTTGGGCCCGGGTGCCATGATTTTAGATCTGAACCGTTTATGTTATCACCATTATATTCATGTTCTAGATACGATCTTGCAAGTTATAGTCACCTACTACGTGTTATGATCCGGTAACCCCCGAGTGACAATAACTGGGACTTCTTCCAGTGATTACCGTAGTTTGAGGAGTTCATGTATTCACTATGTGTCAATGCTTTGTTCCGGTTCTCTATTAAAAGGAGGCCTTAATCTCTACTCCTAATGTCTCAGTTGGTAGTCTCCATTCCGGGTTTATTTTTGTCCACCCTCCCACCTCCCCGTTTTGTTGGTTTTTTCGTCCTCCCTCCCACCTCCCCGTTTCATTGATTTTTTTCATTGGTTTTTTTCATAGGTTTTTTTCGTCCCCTCCCCCACTTCACCACGTCTTCACCCTTCCCATCGCAGCGATCGAGCGAGCGAAGCCCATCGATCCCTCACCCCCAACCAAACCAGTGTGAAAAAAACCAAGCACATCCCTCCCCAATCCCGAGCACGTCTTCCCTTCTCCACCCGCAGCCATGGCCGCCACCGCCCGCCCGCAGCCCTCCTCCCCTTTCGCCGCTTCGGTGCCTTGTTCCCGGCCGATTCTCGACCGTGCCGCTACAGGCTGGTTCTCTAGATCCTCCTCCGTGTTACCCTCGGCTGGATCATATACACATGCCCATCAGTAGCCTCCCTCCACTCTACCCACCTCCTATTTGAGATGACAAGGAGCACGTCGACTCCCTCGACCCGGGAATCCCTGTCCCCGCCGGTGGCGGTATCAGGCCCATCCCGGGGTGCCACCCGCTCGTCATGGTCATGCCTGAGCCCACCAAGAAGTCTGTCGAGCCTGTGGGCCCGAGAACCATAATGGCACCGGCGGTGCTAGGGTGTTCGCGTCACCCAAGGTGGTCAGGACTATCGCGCTAAACTTCGAGGAGAGGACGCCCATCAAGGAGTGGCCCTCGTCGTCCCGCAGCTCGGAGTCAATTAGGAAGAGCACCACCGTCATGCCCAGGCTGGTGACAAGAAGCTGGATCTTAGCCCACAACAGGGGCGACCCTCTTCCTCCTCCGAACAAGATCCCAACAGCCTGTTCCCACCTGTATGTACTCTGCACACCAGAACTCAACATGTTATGTCTTGCTGCTTCTAAAGATGAACTAAACTGAAGCTTAAACTGTATGTCCAGCCTACCAGGTTAGGTCGAAGATGACAATATGATAGTGTTCACTACAATTTGCTGATGGTGCCATATGTAGCTTAGCCGGAATATTTCCTTTTGTTTAATCTACGTGCGCTCTTAATTGATCCATTGTATAGACAACTGTGAATACAGGAAACTAAAGAGCTAGATGAATATTGACAGTTGTGATTCCTTGGTCTATGTATACGTGTCTTTTATAAAATTCATAGATGAAGAATTAGTATGTCCGCATTGTATATTCTGCTTTTTATTTTTAATTGATCCCTTGTATAATTTCATAGGTGGGATGTCTAGCCTGGTTTAGTTCTTGCTTTCTTTACCATCTGCGCTTTTTATTCTTGCTACGTTTGTTTTATTCTGTCATGTACAATGCTTCTGACAAGTTGATGCAATTATTGTGATTCGGTGGTGCTGCCAACATGTAGACAAGATGGAGCTATTTACACGTTTGAATTTTTTTCCATATGATGGTAATTTCTAATTGTATGAATGTCAGGAGAGAACTAATTGTTGCACCGTTCTCGCCAGCACAATAAAAAGAGGTAACGACGTACTTTGGAGAGCAACATCATGGAGGATCATGGTAAGAGTTGCCTTGATCTATAGTATATTCACATTCTTTAGTTTCTCTAAATTTCCAAATTTTGTGGTAGGGGATATGGGGCACCTGAATACTGACCCTGGGCGTAGTTTCCATCAAGACAGAATTAACAAGCTGGGCTATTTGTGGTAATTCAGGTGACCATTCTTCCCTTACTTCTATTTCTCAGGTACCCTGATCATCCATTTGACTGAATAGGGAATCTGATTGGTCTATGGGAGAAAAGTAAACTACGAATCCTTATCAACCATAGTTGTTCTCACTGAAAAGTAATTTCAGTTATTGTAGAATACAATCTGGTATGCATCATTGTCAATAGTTGCTGAATTCCCTGTGATTTGCTTCAATTGTCTTCTTTACTGTATTTGTTATGCTGCTTCATCCGTTATCATTTACCTATTGGTTAGCTCTGAATCACTACCGTCTACTGATACGTCTCCGTCGTATCTATAATTTTTTATTGTTCCATGCCAATATTCTATAACTTTCATATACTTTTGGCAACTTTTTATACTATTTTTGGGACTAACATATTGATCCAGTTCCTAGTGCCAGTTCCGGTTTGTTGCATGTTTTTTGTTTTGCAGAATATCCATATCAAATGGAGTCCAAACGGAATAAAAAGTGATGGAGATTTTTTGGAATATATGTGATTTTTGGGAAGAAAAATCCACGCGAGACTATGCTCGAGGGGCCCACGAGGTAGGGGGCGCGCCCCAGGGAGGTAGGCGCACCCCTGACCCTCGTGGCCACCCCGTAAGGCGTTTGGTGCCCTTCTTTCGCCGCAAGAAAGCTAATATCCGGATAGCGATCGTGTTAAAATTTCAGCCCAATCGGAGTTACGGATCTTCAGGAATATAAGAAACGGTGAAAGGGAAGAATCTGAGAACGCAGAAACAGAGAGAGACAGAGAGACACATCCAATCTCGGAGGGGCTCTCGCCCCTCCCGTGCCATGGAGGCCATGGACCAGAGGGGAAACCCTTCTCCAATCTAGGGAGGAGGTCAAGGAAGAAGAAGAAGAAGAAGAAGGAGGAGGGGGGCTCTCTCCCCTCGCTTCTGGTGGCACCGGAGTGCCACCAGGGGCCATCATCATCACCGCGATCTACACCAACACCTCTGCCATCTTCACCAACATCTACATCACCTTCCCCCCTCTATCTACAGTGGTCCACTCTCCCGCAACCCGTTGTACCCTCTACTTGAACATGGTGCTTTATGCTTCATATTATTATCCAATGATGTGTTGCCATCCTATGATGTCTGAGTAGATTTTCGTTGTCCTATCGGTGGTTGATGAATTGCTATGATTGATTTAATTTGCTTGTGGTTATGTTGCTGTCCTTTGGTGCCCATCATATGATTGCGCGCGTGGATCACACCCTAGGATTAGTTGTATGTTGATAGGACTATGTATTGGAGGGCAAGAGTGACAGAAGCTTCAACCTAGCATAGAAATTGATGCATACGGGATTGAAGGGGGACCAATATATCTTAATGCTATGGTTGGGTTTTACCTTAATGAACATTAGTAGTTGCGGATGCTTGCTAATAGTTCCAATCATAAGTGCATAGAATTCCAAGTCAGGGATGACATGCTAGCAGTGGCCTCTCCCACATAATACTTGCTATCGGTCTAGTAAAGTAGTCAATTGCTTAGGGGCAATTCCGAAACTCCTACCACCACTTTTCCACACTCACTATATTTACTTTATTGTTTCTTTATCTAAACAGCCCCTACTTTTTATTTACGTACTCTTTGTTATCTTGCAAACCTATCCAACAACACTTACAAAGTACTTCTAGTTTCATACTTGTTCTAGGTAAAGCGAACGTCAAGTGTGCATAGAGTTGTATCGGTGGTCGATAGAACTTGAGGGAATATTTGTTCTACCTTTAGCTCCTCATTGGGTTCGACACTCTTACTTATCGAAAACTATTGTGATCCCCTATACTTGTGGGTTATCAAGACCTTTTTCTGGCGCCGTTGCCGGGGAGCAATAGCGTGGGGTGAATATTCTCGTGTGTGCTTGTTTGCTTTATCACTAAGTAATTTTTATTTGCTGTTCTTAGTTGTTTCCTCTCTTTAGTTATGGGTAGGAAACACAAAATACCAAAAAAATTAGTTGTACCTACTGAACCAATGGTTGAAGAACCAATCAAAATCTATCACACTGCTGAAGCTTATTACTTGGATCATCTTCGATCCCTATGTGTTCATGCTGAAACCCCAACTAGCTTAGTTGAGGGCAAATCTTTAGATGAGCATGCTTGTTATGTGCGACACCGTATATCTCAAAAGGGGAAACTTTTACAGCATCAAATTAATACTATGCAATGTTATGCTTGGAATTTATGCTATTATTATGATTTTACTTGTTCTGAAAACCCTAAGAAACACATTCCCTACCAATGTGAGTTTAGTGATAATGGAATCGTATCTTCGTATGCTAAAGGTGCTTATAGTTACTATGATGTTTAACAAATTGAAGAATTTGTTGCTTTTAAGGGTGCTTTTGAAATTGCTTCTTTGATTGAAAAGTATGATGCTACTCTTTACAAATCTGAAAATTTTGCCATACTTGAATATTGTTATGAGAATTATGCTTCTAATGCCTATGTTAAACAATATATTGAGGAGTACTCCGCTATCCAAGAAGAGACTAATATTTTGCAGGAGTCTATGGAAGAAGAAATTGATGAAACTATGAGCTCATTGGATGAAAAAGATTAGGAGGAGAGCGAAGAACAAAAGGAGGAAGAGCGGATTAGCTACCCGTTCCCACCTTCTAATGAGAGTAACTCTTCAACTCATACATTGTTTAAATTCCCTTCGTGCTTACCGAAGGATGATTGCTATGATGATTGTTATGGTCCCGTTGATTCTTTTGAAATATCCCTTTTTGATGATGCTTGCTCTACTTGTGACCAAGATGCCAATATGAATTATGCTTATGGAGATGAACTTGCTATAGTTCCTTATGTTAAACATGAAATTGTTGCTATTGCACCCACGCTATATCGGAGAAGTTTGCACTTATTAAGGATTATATTGATGGGTTGCCTTTTACCGTTGCACATGATGATTTTGATAGATATAATATGCATGTGCTTTCTGCTCCTACTTGCAATTATTATGAGAGAGGAACTATATCTCCCACCTCTCTATGTTTCCAATACGATAAAATTGCAAGAAAACTGTTTATACTATGCATTGGCCTTTACTAGGTGTGCATGAATTGTTCTTTTATGACATGTCGATGCATAGAAAGAGAGCTAGACTTCGCCATTATATGATATATGTTACTTTGTGCTCACTACTAAATTACAAATCATTGTTAATTAAAATTGGCTTTGATATACCTTGGGATCCGGGTGGATCCATTACTTGAGCACTATATGCCTAGCTTAATGGCTTTAAAGAAAGCGCTGCCAGGGAGACAACCTGGAAGTTTTAGAGAGTCATTTATTTCTATTGAGTGCTTTCATATAGTTTAAAAACAACAAAAATAAAGAGGGGAACCCAAAACTTTTTCAAAAAGGAAAGTGAAAGTGAGAGAGACAAGCATTGTTGAAGTGGGAGCTAGCCTTGAACTTTGTTCATGCTCACGGAAACTTTGTAAATCTTGATTACTGAAACTTTTCAATAAAAATAATTATCCCCTTGTACAATTCCATTGTATTATAAAAATAATGTGCCAAGGTTTGCCTTTAGGATGTTTACATTTGCTTGATGGTTTGTACGGTGCAGGACAGAAACTTTGGCTGTAGTGCGCGATTTTACATTTTTTAGCTGGAACAGCAAATGGTTCTGATTCTTTTTGCACTGTCTTCCTATACAAATTGTTTATTTTTCCTAATTTTGGTAGAATTTTTCAAGTATCATAAGTATCGTGAATGTTCAAATTATTACAGATTGTTCTGTTTTAGACAGATTCTGTTTTTGATGCATAGTTTTCTTATTTTGATGAAACTATTAATTTATATTAGTGGATTAAGACATGAAGAAGTTATATTACAGTAGACACAATTCAAAAAAAATATGAATTGGTTTGCAACAGTACTTAGAGTAGTGATTTTCTTTATTATACTAACAGACCTTACCGAGTTTTCTGTTGAAGTTTTGTGTGGATGAAGTGTTCGATGATGGAGAAGGTTTCGATGTGAGAAGAAGGAAGAGAGGCAAGAGCTCAAGCTTGGGTATTCCCAAGGCACCCCAAGTAAATATTCAAGGAGACTCAAGCGTCTAAGCTTGGGGATGCTGGGAAGGCATCCCCTCTTTCTTCAACAAGTATCGGTATGTTTTCGGATTCGTTTCGTTCATGCGATATGTGCAATCTTGGAGCGTATTTTGCATTTAGTTTTCATTTTTATTTATGCACCATGCTAGTATGAGATGGTCCTTGGTTGATTTATAGAATTCTCTTTGCACTTCACTTATATCTTTTGAGTATGGCTTTATAGAATGCTTCATGTGCTTCGCTTATGTCATTTGAAGTTTGGATTTCCTGTTTCTCCTTACATAGAAAACCGCCATATGTAGAATGCTCTTTTGCTTCACTTATATTTGTTAGAGCGTGCGCATATCTTTTGTATAAAGAATTAAACTCTCTTGCTTCACTTATATCTATTTAGAAAGATGACAGGAATTGGTCATTCACATGGTTAGTCATAAAATCCTACATAAAACTTGTAGATCACTGAATATGATATGTTTGATTCCTTTCAATAGTTTTGCGATATAAAGATGGTGATATTAGATTCATGCTACTGGGTAGTTGTGGATTGTAGAAATACTTGTGTTGAAGTTTGTGATTCCCGTAGCATGCACGTATGGTGAACCGTTATGTGATGAAGTCGGAGCATGATTTATTTATTGATTGTCTTCCTTATGAGTGGCGGTCGGGGACGAGCGATGGTCTTTTCCTACCAATCTATCCCCCTAGGAGCATGCGCGTAGTACTTTGTTACGATGACTAATAGATTTTTGCAATAAGTATGTGAGTTCTTTATGACTAATGTTGAGTCCATGGATTATACGCACTCTCACCCTTCCACCATTGCTAGCCTCTCTAGTATCGCGCAACTTTCGCCGGTACCTTAAACCCACCATATACCTTCCTCAAAACAGCCACCATACCTACCTATCATGGCATTTCCATAGCCATTCCGAGATATATTGCCATGCAACTTCCATCATCATCATATACATGACTTGTGCATTCATTGTCATATTGCTTTGCATGATCGTAAGATAGCTAGCATGATGTTTTCATGGCTTGTCCGTTTTTTGATGTCATTGCTACGCTAGATCATTTCACATCCCGGTACACCGCTGGAGGCATCCATATAGAGTCATACTTTGTTCTAGACATTGAGTTGTAATATTGAGTTGTAAGTAAATAAAAGTGTGATGATCATCATTATTAGAGCATTGCCCCAGTGAGGAAAGGATGATGGAGACTATGATTCCCCCATAAGTTGGGATGAGACTCCGGACTTTACAAAAAAATAAAAGAGGCCAAAGAAGCCCAAATAAAAAAGGAGGCCAAAGAAGCCCAAAAAAAAAAGGAGGCCAAAGAAGCCCACCAAAAAAATAAAAAAAAATAAAAAAATGAGAGAAAAAGCGAGAAGGGGTAGTGCTACTATCCTTTTTCCACACTTGTGCTTCAAAGTAGCACTGTGTTCTTCATATAGAGAGTCTCTTGAGTTATCACTTTCATATACTAGTGGGAATTTTCATTATAGAACTTGGCTTGTATATTCCGATGATGGGCTTCCTCAAATGCCCGAGGTCTTCATGAGCAAGCAAGTTGGATGCACACCCACTTAGTTTCAGTTGGAGCTTTCATACACTTATAGCTTTAGTGCATCCATTGCATGGCAATCCCTACTCACTCACATTGATATCTATTGATGGGCATCTCCATAGCCCGTTGATACGCCTAGTTGATGTGAGACTATCTTCTCCTTTTTGTCTTCTCCACAATCACCATTCAATTCCACCTATAGTGCTATGTCCATGGCTCACGTTCATGTATTGCATGAAAATTGAAAAGGTTTGAGAATGTCAAAAGTATGAAACAATTGCTTGGCTTGTCATCGGGGTTGTGCATGATGTGAGTATTTTGTGTGGTGAAGATGGAGCATAGCCAGACTATATGATTTTGTAGGGATAACTTTCATTGGCCTTGTTATTTTGAAAAGACATGATTGCTTTATTAATGGGCTTGAAGTATTATTGTTTTTATGTCAAATGATAGACTATTGCTTTGAATCACTCGTGTCTTAATATTCATGCCATGATTAGACATATGATCAAGATTATGCTAGGTAGCATTCCACATCAAATTTTTTTATCATTTACCTACTCGAGGACGAGCAGGAATTAAGCTTGGGGATGCTGATACGTCTCCGTCGTATCTATAATTTTTGATTGTTCCATGCCAATATTCTATAACTTCCATATACTTTTGGCAACTTTTTATACTATTTTTGGGACTAACATATTGATCCAGTGCCCAGTGCCAGTTCCTATTTGTTGCATGTTTTTTGTTTCGCAGAATATCCATATCAAGCAGAGTCCAAACGGAATAAAAACAGTCAGAGATTTTTTTTGGAATATATATGATTTTTGGGAAGAAAAATCCACGCGAGACTATGCTCGAAAAGCCCACGAGGTAGGGGGGCCGCCCCTTAGCCTCGTGGCCACCCCATAAGGCGGTTGGTGCCCTTCTTTCGCCGCAAGAAAGCTAATATCCGTATAGAGATTGTGTTACAATTTCAGCCCAATCGGAGTTACGGATCTCCGGGAATATAAGAAACGGTGAAAGGGAAGAATCTGAGAACGCAGAAACAGAGAGAGACGGAGAGACAGATCCAATCTAGGAGGGGCTCTCGCCCCTCCTGTGCCATGGAGCCCATGGACCAAAGGGGAAACCCTTCTCCCATCTAGGGAGGAGGTCAAGGAAGAAGAAGAAGGAGGGGGGCTCTCTCCCCCTCGCTTCCGGTGGCACCGGAGTGCCACCGGGGGCCATCATCATCACCGCGATCTACACCAACACCTCCGCCATCTTCACCAACATCTCCATCACCTTCCCCCCTCTATCTACAGCGGTCCACTCTCCCGCAACCCACTGTACCCTCTACTTGAACATGGTGCTTTATGCTTCATATTATTATGCAATGATGTGTTGTCATCCTATGATGTCTGAGTAGATTTTCGTTGTCCTATCGGTGGTTGATGAATTGCTATGATTGATTTAATTTGCTTGTGGTTATGTTGTTGTCCTTTGGTGCCCATCATATGATTGCGCGCGTGGATCACACCCTAGGGTTAGTTGTATGTTGATAGGACTATGTATTGGAGGGCAAGAGTGACAGAAGCTTCAACCTAGCATAGAAATTGATGCATACGGGATTGAAGGGGGGCCAATATATCTTAATGCTATGGTTGGGTTTTACCTTAATGAACATTAGTAGTTGCGGATGCTTGCTAATAGTTCCAATCATAAGTGCATAGAATTCCAAGTCAGGGATGACATGCTAGCAGTGGCCTCTCCCACATAATACTTGCTATCGGTCTAGTAAAGTAGTCAATTGCTTAGGGGCAATTCCGCAACTCCTACCACCACTTTTCCACACTCGCTATATTTACTTTATTGTTTCCTTATCTAAACAGCCCCTACTTTTTATTTACTTACTCTTATTATCTTGCAAACCTATCAAACAACACTTACAAAGTACTTCTAGTTTCGTACTTGTTCTAGGTAAAGCGAACGTCAAGCGTGCGTAGAGTTGTATCGGTGGTCGATAGAACTTGAGGGAATATTTGTTCTACCTTTAGCTCCTCGTTGGGTTCGACACTATTACTTATTGAAAACTGTTGCGATCCCCTATACTTGTGGGTTATCATCTACCAGTGTGCATATCGTCTTACCCTAGTTCTCACTCATTTTTTCTAATGCCCAATTGATTCTGCCTCTTTGTGCTACTAATAGGATACCCTCCTATAGTGGCGTTGTTGTTGTTGTTGGAGGCGTTACTGCACCTAATAAAAATCCATTTGGCTCCATCGTTGGAAGCTGCACATTGATATCTTCCTCTCCTTTCTACTCTATGCCTTGCTTATGTTGTTTCTTTTTATCTTCCCTCTTATGAAATTACAAAGATAAATGCATTCTTCTTCCCGTGTGTTGATATCACATATGCAAAATGTTTTTTATATACCTCTACTCTGTAATTTCATGAGCATTGTTTGTTCTAGATATGGTTGATGATCTATTTGATTTCCAACAAATACATCACTCGTATGGTTCATGTGAAAAAACCATAATGCAGTGCTGATTGTTGATTGTAAAGTAGACTTGTTAGAATTTTAGTCAACTGTCTTGATCCTGGATACACCAAGATTTACCGGATATGGACTACTAATATGTATCATATTGATAGTTGTGGTGTTTGATTTGAAGGGTTTTAATAGGGCCAACTGATAATTTGTAATTATGAGAAAAAGTGTGATATTTAAAATATATATTTCAGTTTTACAAAACTTCCAAATATGTGGATTCAGGTTTTAGGTTGATGCTAGGGGGTTGCAGCAGGAACTATGAGGAAGCGAGGCAGAGAGGAAAAACTCTCTCTGGCATAAAGTGGAGAGAGGTGCCGCTGACAATGGAGATGCACATCTAGCTTCTCCCTTATCTTCATAGATATGGAACACCACCCTGGCAGGGGCTGCTTGCAAGGGCATGCCACTCTAGGGTTTTCACCCACACCGGCTAGAACTAAACATGCATTGAGTGGTTGTGGCATGTTGGGAGAAGTAGTGTGTGGTGTAGTGGAGTAGACTAGATCCAGGTTGCCTATGGCGTAGCTCAGGTCGTGACGCCGGATTTCTTTGTTGACTGTAGCACTTGGGAGAATAAGTGAATGGTTGTCGTGTGAGGTGTCTAGTGAGGTTTGGTCCAGGCAAGTAACAATGGACATGGATTCGCACTATGAAGTAATATGCATAGCACAATAAAATGAGAAAATCAAGGAAGATGGCAGTTAATCAGGTCTTTGTGATTAGTTTGATTTTCCTAGCTACACCTTTTTCCATTTATGATCTTCAGAAACTAGCATTGCAGAGCATGCATATTTCATTGTTTGTAAATAAAACATTTAATACACCACCATCTCTCGATGTAGGTAAGAATCATTTCATATCTCAGAGTACATGAGGAACATTTCATATATGTGCTCCCAATGGTCCCTGCATGATTATAATGTGAGATGACATACTTCTGAAGTAATGACAACACGGGACATTGGTGTTCATCCAGGAGAGAAGTTGCAGTAGTAGACAAAGGCAAATGAATATCAACCTAAATGGATGAAATGACTGCTAATAAAATCATGTTGGGTTGTTTAGGTTGCTACATGCACAACAAACCAAAGAGATCTAGGGTGCCTAGAAGTTCCAACACCTTTTCGCTTTATGCTCTCTGCTGAATGTACACTACCTTGCTATGTTCAGTAGGGTGGTGAGGAAAGAAAATGTAAGTATCTGTGATTCATTTGTCGAGTGATTTTTACTAACAAAACAACTGATCATGGCATGTAGCCTTTGTTGGTAGCATATTTGTAACAGAAAACTGTATGTGCATGCATCTTGTTCATAATTCATGAAACATATGTTTTAGTGCGATGGAGGTAGTATTGAGAGACAAGGAAACCCATCAGGTAAGGAAAAGAATAGTATGTCTTGATAAGGAAAAGTAATAGTATGTCTTGTATGAATGAATGAATGAGAGAACTTGATGGAATAGTATGACGGTTAAATCCTCACTGGTTTTTTGAGTCTACTACCTTTTATGCCAACCAGGATCGAGTATGGTGAATATCCCAGGAGCTTTCTTCTAATTATACAGACAATCCACTGAGTCATTGTTTATTGTATGTCAATAGAAGCATAGAGGGTAAGGAATTCAGACATACATTTCGTTCATCCAAAAGGGCCGAGATAGTTTTTCTAAGAACTCAAACTTGCGGGGGATGGATTCTTTTTGAGTTGAAATTTTAAACCGGATAGTGAAAGCTTCAAAGCTTTGTGAGAAACAGATTTTCCTTGAGCCGGATTTTAAGCCAGAATCCTTCATTTTAAGCCGGAAATTTTCTCATGGCCTTTAAATTTTCATCAATATGGCAGTAGCCTCCGGGACCGGGTTATCTTTCCCTCCAATGACCCAGGGTTCTTGAATTTCACAATATTTGTTAAGTCATGTCATCGTAGCCCCCGAGTCTCAAGACGACTCGAGGAGTTGGCTTGAGATTCTTCATACTTGGCCGTGATATAAACCGGCATATAGCTGAACAGCAGAACACTGTCATATGTTGAAGCTGGAAGCAAGGTGGCAAGTTAATGATTTTTGCCACACTCATTGTATATCCTTGGCGTTGATAACACGATGTGAATCCACGGAAACTTGAGGTCGATCGTGGCGGGTTATAAATGACCCCATATGATTTGTGTCTGTAATCTGGCGAGCGGTTCATCCCAGCTGGTTGTTGAATTTAAACACACCACAGTGGTGGCAACTTTGCGTGCCTATCCATTGAATGATCTGGTGCAGGCGGATGCTGATAACATATTATGATTTGCTCTAGGGTTGTTGGAATTAAACCGGGCTACAAGAACAGTGACTTGCATGCACTTACTTAAACAGCTCGTGCAAATAGGTGCAGCTCCAGTGTGCTCATGTGGACTAGACCGCGAAAATGGATGTTAAAGACGACCGCGTCATCAAAGACAGCACAAACGCGGGCGAGTCAGCCGTAGGCACGGACAGATGAGCCGGCCATGGCATTGTAAGCTGGTGCGGATGGGCGAGTCAATCATGGGCGTGATAAACCACGTGGGCGGGCAAGTCGATCGCGTTGTGTTGATGTAAACTGGTCCATAGAAGCCGCGGCTTGCACATACATTCGTCGAGCATTATGGCATAGTCAGATGCTAGCGCCTGATAATTTTGGCGTTAGCTATACATCCACGGCCATCGCTCTTGCAGTGAACAATTATCCTGCATCAAAAAAATATCACAAGCCAGAGTACTTGTTCCTTAAAGAATAAAAACATATTAACAAAAATTGACTGGACAGAATTCACCTGATTTGTCCGAACGATAGATGATCCGTATACAGTAGACGCGGACAACCTCCAGTAATTTCAACAACAATTTAATCAATCTCTCTAGGCCTCGGTGGAAACGGCGGTTCATAGCGATGAAAACGGCTCAAAATGAGACCACGGACACCCCAATGTGAGACTCGGATGTTGAAGTAGAGGCGGCTCGTAGGTAACGCCCGGCGGCTCAGAATAAGATGAGAGGGGTGGCTCAGCCCGAGGTTACACCAATGACGGCGAGGCGGCGGCTCTGAAGCGCGATCGCAGCAGGGCCGGAGCAGGGCGGCTCGGGATGAGATCTTCCGGGTCGTGTTTGACCCCCTTTTTTATAAGTCAGAACTCTTTGACAATTCAAATGGAACCTTTTGTTGAGGCAGTCGAAACTCTTTGGCGATTCGAACGAAACCTTTTGTTAAGGCATCGAAACTTTTCATTGAGCCGGCCAGAACTTTGCGACGAGCCGGACAAAACTTTTCGACGAGCCGATCAGAACTTTCCGATGAGCCGGGCAGAACTTTCTAATAAGCCGGGCGGAACTTTTTCGACAAGCCGACCCGAACTTTCTGACAAGCCGAGCGGAACTTTTTCGATGAGCCGGGCAGAACTTCTCGATCCCTGGGAAAGCGCCCTCCAAGAACTCAACATCACCGTGCGTAGGCCCCACGGTGGGCGCAAACTGTCGTGGATTTGCCACGACAGATGACCTTAGTGGCAGGACTTTATCGTGAGGCCAATGCATATATGCGGTAACTTGAGAGGGTTGAGTGGGACGAGAGATGCGAGGTTTTATCCAGGTTCATCCCCTCACGGTGGAGGTAAAAGCCTACATCCTGCTTAATTTATATTGATGATGATGATCATGATTACAATGTCGCTCTATCTTGAGAGCTATTGACTTGTCTGTCTCAACGTGCCCCTCTTGGGATGCCCTGCCCCTCCTTATATAAGTTTGAAGGGGCGGGTCATATGACTAGTCCTAGTAGGATTAGGATTACTCTTATTACAAGTGGAGTCCTAGTCTTGCTTCCTTTGTAAAGGAATATTCCTCATGCCTTCCTTCTCAAGCCGGCCCACCATAATATGAGTCGACCTTCCATGAGCCGCCTTCTGGGCCACCGGGTCTTGTCGCTCCACGGATCCGCATGCCGGGTCACCAATGAATCACCAACTCTGGGCGGGTCACTAGTGAGTCCCTGGGTCAGGGCGGGTCACACGTGAGTCGCCAAGTCCGGTCGGGTCATATATCTGGCCAGGTTACACCGCGGGGTATATCCCCGACAATTCTCATGATGAGTGTCTATTCACTTGTCATTGCACGAGAGTAAGGCAAAGGTATTGGGGATATCCAGCCCCGAAATGAAAAATGAATTTACTTTATGTTGTCAAATAATAAATTATTTGGAAAGTGTTGGTATGGAAGGCACCTGTGGATACATTTAGCCATGGAAAGTGAAAGTATGGTGGAAAAAGGAATAAACTTTAATTTCTGTTTGGGAACCGCCTATGATATATCTAGCATGGAAAGTGTTGGGAACTCTAAGTCGTTTTCGTTGGTGGGAAAAGTATGTCTCTCAAAATATTTTTATCTCTCAATTTTTGCTTTGAGCTCTAAAACCTCTACAAATTCCTACTTCCCTCTGTGAAGGGCCTTTCTTTTACTTTATGCAATTTTTATTTTTATTTGAGTCTCCATCTTATCTTATAAATCACCAACTAGGGGGCACTATGATCGTACTTGAGCATTGGGTGTAGCTAATATGCGAGTGTGTTTCATGAATGGATCAATGATTGAGCATAATGGGCTAGGGATAACTTATTTTAGCATTGATATTTTGAAAGACATGGTTACTTCTTGATATGCTTGAGTATTTAAGTCTCATGTCAAAACTAGACTATTGTTTTGAATCATATAAAAGTCCAAATGTCCATGCTATAAAGAAAATGAGATGACATGTTAGGCAGCATTCCACATCAAAAATTTTGTTTTTAGCATTTACCTACTCGAGGACGAGCAGGAATTAAGCTTGGTGATGCTGATACGTCTCCAACATATCTATAATTTTTTTATTGTTCCATGCTATTATATTATCATTTGTGGATGTTTTGTAGTCATTTTATATCATTTTTTGGTACTAACCTATTGACATAGTGCCAATTGCTGTTTTTGCTTGTTTTTACATCGCAGGTAATCAATATCAAACAGAGTCCAAATGCAGCGAAACTTTTTGTGGATTTTTTTGGACCAGAAGACATCCAATGGGTCAAATAAGCGCCTGGGGGTGCTCCGAGGGGAGCACAACCCACCAGGACGCGCCTGGAGCCTAGGCGCGTCTTGTTGGGTTGTGCCCACCTCAGGAGCCCCCGGACCATCTCTTTACTCTATAAATACCCCAATATTCCAGAAACCCTACGGGAATCGACGAAAATCAATTCCAGCCGCTGCAAGTTCTAGAACCTTCCAATCTAGACATTATCTCGGAGGGGTTCATCAAGTCCATTGGTGCCTCTCCGATGATGCGTGAGTAGTCTTTTTTGTGGACCTTCGGGTCCGTAGTTAGTAGCTAGATGGCTTCCTCTCTCTTTCTCTCTCGTTTGATTCTTAATACAATGGTCTCTTGGAGATCCATATAATGTAATTCTTTTGTGGTGTGTTTGTTGGGATCCAATTAACTTTGAGTTTATGATCAGATCCATCTCTTTTTATCCAGGAAATTTATTTGAGTCTTCTTTGATCTCTTATATGCATGATTACTTATATCCTCGTATTTCTTCTCCGATATTTGGGTTTTGTTTGGCCAACTTGATCTATTTATCTTGCAATGGGAAGAGGTGCTTTGTGATGGGTTTGATCTTACGGTGCTTGATCCCAGTGACAGAAGGGGAACCAACACGTTTGTATCATTGCCATTAAGGATAACAAGATGGGGTCTATTTCTACATAAATAGATCTTGTCTACATCGTTTCATCGTTCTTATTGCATTACTCCATTTATCCATGAACTTAATACACTAGATGCATGCTGGATAGCGGTCGATGTGTGGAGTAATAGTAGTAGATGCAGGCAGGAGTTGGTCTACTAATCTTGGACGTGATGACTATATGATGATCATTGCCTGGATATCGTCATGATTATTTGAAGTTCTATCAATTGCCCAGCAGTAATTTGTTCACCCACTGTTTGCTATTTTTCTCGAGAGAAGCCACTAGTGAAAACTACGGCCCCCGTGTCGGTGTCAAAACCGGCGGATCTCGGGTAGGGGGTCCCGAACTGTGCATCTAAGGTTGATGGTAACAGGAGACAGGGGACACGATGTTTACCTAGGTTCGGGCCCTCTCAATGGAGGTAATACCCTACTTCCTGCTTGATTGATCTTGATGAATATGAGTATTACAAGAGTTGATCTACCTCGAGATCGTAATGGCTAAACCCCTAGAAGTCTAGTGGCTCTAGCCTGTGTGATTATGACTGTCCTTGCCTCTATGGACTAAACCCTTCGGTTTATTTAGACACCGGAGCGGACTAGGGTTATACAAAGTCGGTTACAGAGAAAGGAATCTTCATATCCGAACGCCAAAATTGCCATCCACGCCAAGGAGAGTCCCATCTGGACACGGGTGAGAGTCTTCGGTCTTGTATCTTCATAGCCCATCAATCCGGCCCATGTCCAACAGGCCAGACGCCCGAGGACCCCTTAGTCCAGGACTCCCTCAGTAGCCCCTGAACCAGGCTTCAATTATGAGGTGTCCGGCGCGCAGATTGTCTTCGGCATTGCAAGGCGGGTTCCTCCTCCGAATACCCCAACACAGTTTTTGAACAAAACGAACATGTCCGGATCTGCAAAACAAGTACCACACACCACCGCAGAGAGTATAATATTTCATGAGTCCAATCTGCTGACAATTTTTTGTAACATGATATCATGTCCCTGCCTGGTTATTATTTTGAACTGTTTTTTGGCCTACCGCCCCATATTTCGAGATGCGGCTTTATTGGCACATCTTGTCAAAGCAGAGATCGTTTCCCCTTATTGTGGGATTCTCATCAACACGGGTATGGGTAATCCAACCGTGTCGCCTGCACGGCCCCTGGGGAATAGGCGAGTTTTATGGCGAGTAGGGAGGCGCTTGATATTCACTGCCTTTATAAGGAGATAAGGATTCACCTCTTTCACACTCGCCTTCTCTCTGCGCCTACCCACTCTCGAGCTCCAACGCCCAATTTCTCATCTTTTCTGCCTCAAGAAAGCACTCTGACCATGTCCAGAGCGCATGGCAAGTGGATGGCCTCCACCGTCAAGGAGAAGGGCATCACCCAGCTTCGGGGGGGGGGATATTTGGCCAAGGAGGTCGCCCATCGGCTTTCGACTGAGGGACAGATCGTCCCTACCCCGAAGCCCCATGATAGGGTAGTTTTTATCCCCCACTTCGTCCGTGGGCTGGGATTTCCACTCCACCCCTTCATCCGCGGGCTCATGTTCTACTATGGGCTGGATTTCCATGATCTGGACCCAAATTCCTTAATCACTATCTCGGCATTCATCATCGTGTGTGAGGCTTTCCTCGGCATCCCACCCCACTTCGGATGGTGGCTGAAGACCTTCAATGTAAAACCAAAGGTGGTGGTTGGCCAACACATATAGTGCAGAGGCGCCATGGTGAGCAAAATGTCCAACGTCCCGTGGCCCAAAGGCACCATCGTGGAGACCGTCAAGGGGTGGCAGAAGTTGTGGTTCTACGTCACAGAGCCCCACGACAGTACCTTGGCTGCGGCTCCCGAATTCAAATCCGGGGCCCCAACACGGCTTACCTCTTGGCATGAGAAGGGCCTGGATTGGTCATTGTTGGACGAGCTGACAGCGCTTCAGACACGCATCAGGAGCATGATGGACAATAAAATCAAGCTTGTCGATGTGATTCCGGTGATGCTAGTTCGTTGGGATCCTTCCATGCCAGAGCCAGGCTTGCCACCTATGGGAGTTCGATCCGGACGAACACAAGACCTTGCAACGGTTCTTCCGAACTACGCACGAAGATATCTGGAAGGTGCTCTTCAAGGCCAACGAGACATGGCCGAAGATGACCGAGGACCGTGGGCATGACCTGGCTCATCCCGCCAGTTCAGTAAGTTTTCCGGGTATTCAAGGTGTATCCCTTACTTGCATACTCAAGGAGGATGTCCGAACTTCCCTATTTGTTTTTTCAGGGTTGGACGAAGAAGGCGGAGCGGATTCGGTGTCCGTCTCCGCTGCCCGAGGAACAAGCCATCCCGCTTATGATAAAGATGCTGGTTCCGGCGCCCTGCAAGGCGCCGGAGAGGAAGGCCAAGAAGAAGGCCAAGGGGACCAGAGGTGGCCTCCGTCCCAAGGGTACTTCAGACATGGCGTCCGAAGATGCCGAAACTCACTCCTCCACCGTCGAAGATGACGAGGAGGAGGAAGAGGAAGAAGAAAGCAACTCCCCCCTCCCCGAGGGGGGAAAGAAGAGGGCGGCCTCCACAAATCTGGAGGCAGAGGCGTCCAAGAAGGGGAAGGTCTCCCTCGCGGATAGCTCCGCATGGGACATCGATAGCAGCCCAGAACGGTGCCCCCAAGATAAGCCCCTCGCTGAATTGTGAGTATTCAAAGACCTCGACGCATTCATATATCAGCCTATTTACTTCATAATTTTAACATGTTGAATCATGTACTTGCAGTCCGGCTCATTCCGCCCTCGAGCGATCCTCGTCTTTGGGGAACTCGCTGGACCCAAAGGTGATGGACAGCGGGTCCCTTCCGGCGGCCTCCTCTCCCAGGGCCATGGACGACACTGAGGTGTTGTCTCGAAGGATCCCAGGCCAGGGAGAGACGTTGGAGGCCATCAGGGTGGCGCCAGAGGGCGAGACCTCGGCCGCCGAACACATGGGGGAGCAGATCCTCATGGAGACTGGCGATGGGGGCCATGTCCAATTCGGCCCCCAGCCAAATACGGCCCCGAAGACCTATATGGCTCCGGAATCCAGCAAGCAGCCTCCTTCGTCGGAAGGAGGCGTGCCCATTCCGCCAGTGACCTCTGTCCAACCAGAGGCACCGGATACTCTACTGGAAGCGCTGCGAAGTGCTTCCATCGTTGAGGAACACCGTACCCTCATGGGTGCGGTGATTGAGAAGATTCAGTCCATGAAGAGGGGACTGATCGAAGCCTGCACAAGCCTTTTAACAGGTTTTGAGGTAAGCAATGCAATTTCTGAAAAGAAAGTCACAGTGTAGATAGTATCCCCTGAGACTCTGTCCAGTGTTCGGAAAGAAGAGCCGAACAGAGGATCAAATAGTTTTTCGCAGGAGACTAACTAGATATGTCTATGTGAATAAGCAGGCGTCGCTACTAGCCGCGACTTCTCATGCTGTCGAAGTTTCTGGACTAAGGCAGAGTCTGGAGCGGGCCGAGGAAGAGCTCGGCCGAGTGAAAAAGCAGCTGGAGGACAAGCAGGGTATGTAATGACCCATTCAGGTATAGCAAGATATGAATTGCTTGTATTGATCGTATGATAATTTGTAGGAGTGGCATCCGAGGTGGAAACCCTCAGGGCAGTGCTGGCCGAAGCCCAGAAGAGGGAGGCAGATGAACAGGCCGCTCGCGAAAAGCACGAGGCCAGGGTCGGTGAGGTCCAGCACGAGCTGCAGGACACCGTGAAGAAATGCGAGTCCTTGGAGCGTAAGAATGCGGACCAACAGTCTGAACTTGCCAAGGCCCGTCAAAGTGCACAAGAGGCCCGGGTCGAAGCCCAGGGTGCCTTCTAGGAAATCCAAGAGGC
The DNA here is from genome assembly GCF_003073215.2 of Triticum urartu. Taxonomy (NCBI): domain Eukaryota; kingdom Viridiplantae; phylum Streptophyta; class Magnoliopsida; order Poales; family Poaceae; genus Triticum; species Triticum urartu. Next base: position 498,766,321 of record NC_053024.1, read on the forward strand.
CAAGAAAATCGCGGTGGGTAAGGCTTTTATTATACAGAGCAAGTATGTGAAGAAGAGATATCTCTTGCTAACCTGGATTTGGAGTTCTCTAGGGGCATTTGTGGATCTACCACGTAGTAGTGTTTCTGACACTGTGGGATTCTTCCGAGCCGAAGAGGAGATCTCAACGGATAAGCTATTCTGGTCGCAATACCTTGCGCCAGAACATCCGGTGCCCTTTAGTGACCAGCTAAAACAGCTGGTCGAGCTGCATAGGGTGGCTGAACTAGCCATGAAGGATTTAATAATCCAGCTATGGCCTACAGAAGCTATACTCGGCAGATACTTCGGACTCGTGAAGTGGCTGGTCAATGTCTGCCCTCGGCTTGACGCTATCAAGTGGTCGGTCTGCATAGAAGGTGCACGGATGGCCTTCTCCCGTGTCAAGATACAATGGGCAAAGATGGACGCTGTCAAGCTCACGACCGAAGGACCGCCCGCGGGCAAGGAGCACCGCACGCCCGAGCGGTATTTTGAAGATGTTCTGAAGGGATCCCACATTGTGGTGGAGCAATTGTTAAGGACATTATTTTTGAATGAATACATTCATGTTATCCCGTCTTGTATGATGAAAACAAGGCTGATATGTAATATAATGCTTTGCTGTTTATTATTTAAAATTTTACCTCACGTGTGGTCATTTTATCAAGTCTGTGAGTTGGCCAGTTGTCGGCTTCAACCCCCATGTAGGTAGTACGAGGGTGTTCGGGATGAATCTGAACACTCTTTATCCAAGAATTTGGTCCTTGAAGGAGGTGTTTAGCGCAACGAACCAGACAATCGGACTATGTGGCTTTATCACTCTCACTTAGCCATAGGAGTTTGACAATAAAAATTTAGGCGCAGCCCCTAGTATCCAAACTAGTGTGCTGTAAACGACTGATCGGATAGGAACCGATTCATCGCATAATGCGGAAAAAATCGCTAAAGATTTGAAACCTCCGAAGAGCTGATCGGCTCATGCCGCATCATGACAGTCAGTTTTCAGCTTTCTCTACTGAGGTGCTCATTCGGATAAACCAGGACACAATCGCAAGAGTTCTCGCTTTACTACCCTAGCCAATATAACGGAACGTAAGGTAGTAAGCACAGGAGCCAAGCAACCCAACTATTGACCAAAGACATGATTCGGAGCCAATGCATATAATGCTAAATTTGGGGTGCCGAACTATACTGTAAAAAGTGTTCGGACTTTGTTGTCGTATTATGGGGTGCAATGAAGCCCCTGGCGGATTAAAGCGTACCAAAGTGTACGGGTGCAATTTTGATAAGATTATCAAAAGAGCAAGCTAGTGCCACAGAAGTTGGGCTGCAAACTGTTTCCATTATGGTTTGATTGATACATCGAAGCGTATTTGTACAAGTAGTGCAATAAGAAACAGGGCTATTTAATATGCCACAACCAAGGGAGAGCTGCGTGCGGGTCCTGAAAACAGGTAGAGTGATCATTAAAGACCACCTAGAAATTCCCTTATACGTCAGTGCTTTTTGCTGTCTTGGTGTATCTATCCTTTCGAAAGGACATGTGATCAGGCCGTCAGGAAGGGCCTGTAGAAAATAAACCTAAAAGGAGAAAAAAGAAAAGAAAAAGTGAAAGTATGTGTGCCCAGGGGAGGTCGAGCCGTATTATGGATCACAATCTAGTTATGCCTCCGCTATGCCCATGTTATTTTGAGTGCGCATTTATGTACGCGCCGCACGAACGCCGCCACTTAGTAGAGTCTGGGACGGAGGCCGAATTGCTAGTCGAGCTCTTGACGAGCTAGGCTGTCTTGCTGCGGAGTAGTGCAGACTCATTTGACAGTTTCCAGGAGCTCGGACACCGAATTAAGGTTCTGCGTGAAGAGGCCGCTCTGTACTTCTGCTGCTAAAGCAGCGGTGTGCTCCTCGGTACGGAGGGAGTGTCCCATGTTTCCACTGACTATTATGACGCCGCATGGTCCGGGCATCTTGAGCTTGAGATAAGCATCGTGTGGCACCGCAATTAATCGAGCAAATGCGGTTCGTCCCAGCAGTGTGGGATAGCCACTGTGGAAAGGGACGATATCAAAGATCAACTCTTCACTTCGGAAGTTGTCCAGGGATCCGGAGACAACCTCTAGTGTGATTAAGCCCATACAGCGGGCCTCTACACCTGGTATGACTCCTTTAAAGGTAGTCTTTGTGGGCTTGATCCTTGAGGGATTAATACCCATTTTGCGCACTGTATCCTGATAGAGCAGGTTCAGGCTGCTGCCACCATCCATGAGGACTCGCGTGAGATGGAATCTGTCAATGATTGGGTCAAGGACCAGTGCGGCTGTCCTGCCATGATAGATACTGGTCGGATGGTCCCTGCGATCGAAAGTGATCGGGCAGGAAGACCATGGGTTGAACTTCGGGGCAACTGGCTCCATCGCGTAGACATCCCTGAGTGCGTGTTTGCGCTCCCTCTTGGGGATATTTGTAGTGTATATCATGTTTACTGTTTTAACTTGGGGGGGGGGGACTTCTTCTGTCCCCCTGTGTTCGGTGGACGGGACTCCTCGTCATCGTCCTCGCTTTGTGACCCCTTCTCCTTGTTCTCGGCATTTAATTTGCCGGCCTGTTTAAATACCCAACAGTCCCTGTTGGTATGATTGGCTGGTTTGTCTGGGGTGCCATGGATCTGGCATGGACGATCGAGTATGCGGTCCAAGCTGGATGGGCCCAGATTGTTTCTTTTATATGGCTTCTTCCGCTAGCCGGACTTGGAGCCACTGAATCCGGCATTGACCGTCGTGTCGTCGGTATTGTCACTGTTGCTTCGACGCTTGTGCCTGTTGCGTCAGGGCTTGCCGTTGCTGTTTTTGGTCTCAGACGTGCGAGCCTCGCTTGCAGTATTTTTGCTATGGGCTAGCCAACTATCCTCGCCCGCGCAAAAACGGGTCATGAGTGTCGTGAGGGCTGCCATGGACTTCGGCTATTCTTGGCCGAGGTGACGGGCGAGCCATTCGTCGCGGATGCTATGCTTAAAGGCCGCTAGGGCTTCAGCATCCAGACAGTCGACGATCTGGTTCTTTTTAGTTAGGAACCTGGTCCAGAATTTCCTGGCTGACTCTCCGGCTGTTGAACTATGTGACTTAAGTCATCAGCATCTGGAGGTCGTACGTATGTACCTTGGTAGTTGTCGCGGAATGCGTCTTCCAAGTCTTCCCATATGCCAATAGAGTTTCCAGGTAGACTGTTTAACCAGAGCGGAGCTGGCCCTTTGAGTTTTAGTGGGAGGTATTTGATGGCGTGAAGGTCATCACCATGGGCCATATGAATATGGAGAAGAAAATCTTCAATCCATACCGCGGGATCTTTTGTTCCATCGTATGATTCGATGTTCACGGGTTTAAACCCTTCAGGGAATTCATGCCCCATTACTTCATCGGTGAAGAAAAGAGGGTGTGTGGCGCCTCTATATCGAGCCATATCGCGACGTAGCTCAGATGGAGTCCGTCTGTGGCATTCGGACTGGGCGTGATTAGGCTTGTCACGTCTGAATAGATAGCCATCATCGCGTGCCGGGGCATGCCCCCGCGATCCATAGATCGATCTGGTATGTCCTGATCTACTATCTAGGTCCTGCCGAAGGTCATATGTATATGCCTGAGCTGTTTTATCCCTTCCTTTATAGCGAGATAGTACGGGCTGGTGTTCAGCTTGGGTTGTTGCTTTGTCCCGACCACGTGGAGGTCGGTTAGCCGCATTGTGCGCTGATGGTACGGGCTCCAACGCCTCGTTATCGAATTGAGGTAGTAATTTGTGCTTCAGGTAACTTTTGGGTGGTCACTTGAGGCCATATTCCTTGGCTGCCAGGACGTTAGTCCATCTATCATTGAGCAGATCTTGATCAGCTTGAAGTTGTTGCTGCTTCTTTTTCAGGCTCCTTGCAGTGGCTATTAGCCGGCGCTTAAAGCGCTCCTACTCGAGATGTTCCTCAGGAACGATAAAATCCCCGTTGCCGAGGCTCACCTCATCCTCGGATACTTGAAGATAATTACTGTCCTCCGAGTCTTTGTGCATGGCCTGTTCATCAGGGCTGACTCGCCCATCTTCCCGTTCATCCTGTTCGGAAGTTGGCTCAACGGGGTCTTCATTGTCTCCGGCATCGTTTAGAGTATTGTTTTCTCCCGTGCCGGTATTGCCGTCTTTTTCACGGCGTGACTTAGAGTGGCGCCGTTGTCGTCGGTGCTTTGGTTGTATCTCAGGAGGTTTATCTTCCTCTGGGTCTTCTTTGTCATCGCCATTAACTTCTTTGGGTGTGTCCACCATGTATACGTCGTAGGAGGAGGTGGACGTCCAGTGCCCGGTAAATGGCGAGTTTTGGGCCTGCTCCTCTTTGGCATCGTCGTCCATACCATTGATGTCTCTAGAGTCGTAGTAGAGCATGTCGGGAAATCTTCGACAGTGGCTATTAAGTGGGAGGTGGGTGGGAAGCGAAATTCCCCATCATCAGCCCCCAGTTCAAAACGTATATAATTCGGCTGTGAGTCCTCGCTAAAGAGAGGGTTTTTAATGAGTTTAGCACATCGCCTAAAGGTGAGTGCCGGAAGATGTCTACGGAACTGAATTCGACGATCGGCGCCTGGTAATGCTTGGCGGACGCGGATGCACATAGTTCGGAACCAATGGCCGGAGATGAATCCGAGGGCCCGGTGACGCAGACCCCGCTCGAGGTTGGGTCTGTGTGCGGCTCCAACGCCGCTGAGTCTGCGGCTTCCGTGGCGAGGTTAAGCTTCCCGTCTTCGGATGGCATAAGCTGCTCTAGATCTAGGGCCAGAGCGCTTACAGGTGCGATCTCCTGGGTATGGTGCGATGACAGATTTAGGTCATGTTCATCATGGTGGCAGGGAGCGGCTACCATGGGCTCAAATCCGTCGAAGATCAAGTCTCCGCGGATGTCGGCGATGTAGTTCAAGCTTCCAAACCTGACCTAACGGCCAGGGGTGTAGCTGTCGATCTGCTCTCGATGGCCAACAGAGTTGGCCCGCAGTGCAAAGCCGCCGAATACGAAGATCTGGCCAGGGAGAAAGACATCCCCCGGGCAACGTTGTTGTAGATGACGGATGGAGCCATCGAACCTTCTGATGACGGCACAGCGGAACTCTCAATGAAAGCACCAATGTCGGTGTCAAAACCAGCGGATCTCGGGTAGGGGGTCCCAAACTATGCATCTAAGGTTGATGGTAATAGGAGACAGGGGACACGATGTTTACCCAGGTTCGGGCCCTCTCTTTGGAGGTAATACCCTACTTCCTGCTTGATTGATCTTGATGAATATGAGTATTACAAGAGTTGATCTACCTCGAGATCATAATGGCTAAAACCCTAGAAGTCTAGCCTATGTGATTATGACTATCCCTGCCTCTACGGACTAAACCCTCCGGTTTATATAGACATCGGAGGGGACTAGGGTTATACAAAGTCAGTTCCAGAGAAAGGAATCTTCATATCCGAACGCCAAACTTGCCATCCACACCAAGGAAAGGCCCATCCGGACACAGGTGAGAGTCTTTGGTCTTGTATCTTCATAGCCCATCAGTACGGCCCATGTCCAACAGGTCGGACGCCCGAGGACCCCTTAGTCCAGGACTCCCTCACCCCGGGTCTCTTTCTTAATATTTTTCCCTTTGCGATCTATTTTCCTTTGCTTTTATTTTCAGATCTATTAAACCAAAAATACCTTGCTGCAATTTATTTTATTCGAGGTCTATTTATCCCATCTATCATATTTTTATCACATTTGTTTGCCAACTTCTGGCGCCGTTGCCCGAAAGGGATTGACAACCCCTTTAACACGTCAGGTTGCGATTATTTGTTATTTGTGTGCAGGTGTTGTTTATGTAGTGTTGCTTGGTTCTCCTACTTATTCGATAACATTGGTCTCATCACTGAGGGAAATACCTATCGCTGTTGTGCTACATCATCCCTTCCTCTTTGGGGAAATACCGACGTAGTTCTAGCAGACATCAGGATATTGATATGTCTCTGTTGTATCTATAATTTTTTATTGTTCCATGCCAATATTATACAACTTTCACATACTTTGGCAACATTTTATATGATTTATTTGGACTAACATATTGATCCAGTGCCAGTTCCTGTTTGTTGCATGTTTTTTGTTTCGCAGAAAATACATAACAAATGAAGTCCAAACGTGATAAAAATTTACAGATAATTATTTTGGAATATATGTGATCTTTGGGACTTGGAAACAATGCAAACGGGGGCCCACAGTGACCACAACCCACTAGGGCGCACCGGGCACCCCCTGGCGCGCCCAGGTGTCTTATGCCCTACTCGAAAGTCGGTTGGGGCCCTTCTTCTGCCACAAGAAAGATAATTATGGAAGAAAATCGTGTAAAAAATTAGTGCAATTGGAGTTACGGATCTCCAGGAATTTAAAAAACGGTGAAGGGCCAGATCTTGGGAACGCAAAACAGAAGAGAACAGATAGTGAGATCCAATCTCAGAGGGGCTTCCGCCCCTCCACCGCCATGGAGGCCATGGACCAGAGGGGGAACTCTCCTCCCATCTAGGGGGAGGCCAAGGAAGAAGAAGAAGAATAAGAATAAGAAGGGGGGTCTCTCCCCCTCTCTCCTGGTGGCACCGGAGTGCCGCTGGGGGAAGGATTGTGACGACTATCTACATCAACAATCTTGCTACCGTCAACACCAACTTTATCCCCCTCTATGCAGCGGTGTAACACCTCTTCTCCCTATTGTAATCTCTAGTTAAACATGGTGCTCAAATCCATATATTATTTCCCAATGATCTATGGTTATCCTATGATGTTTGAGTAGATCTGTTTTGTCCTATGGGTTAACCGTGATCTTGGTTGGTATGATTGTATATTTTATTTATGGTGTTGTCCTACGGTGCCCTCCGTGTCGCGCAAACGTGGCGGCCCCCACTGTAGGGTGTTGCAATGTGTTCATGGTTTGCTTATTGTTGGTGTTGCGGGGGTGACAGCAGCCTTGCTACTTCTTGAGCTTGCATTGGTTTTTCCCTCGAAGAGTAAAGGGTGATGCAGCAAAGTAGAGATAAGTATTTCCCTTAGTTAGAGAACCAAGGTATCAATCCAGTACGAGACAACGCACAAATCACCAATACTTGCACAAACAATCAAACAATTGCACCCAACGCGATAAAGGGGTTGTCAATCCCTTCACGGTCACTTGCAAAAGTGAGATCTGGTAGAGATAGATAAAACTAAACAAAAGATAAAGTAAATAGTTTTTGGTTTTTCGGTTTATAGGTCGTAAAGTAAAATATTGCAAAATAGTATATCGGAAACTAGTATGATGGAAAATAGAAGATCAGAAACTAGTATGATGGAAAATAGACCCGGGGGCCATAGGTTTCGCTAGAGGCTTCTCTCAAGATAGCAAATAACACGGTGGGTGAACAAATTACTTTGGAGCAATTGATAGAAAAGCATAAAGTTATGATGATACCTAAGGCAATGATTATGAAATATAGGCATCACGTCCGTGTCAAGTAGACTGACTCCTGCCTGCATCTACTACTATTACTCCACACATCGACCGACTCTTGCATGCATCTAGAGTATTAAGTTCAAGAAGAACAGAGTAACGCTTTAAGTAAGATGACATGATGTAGAGGAATAAACTCAAGCAATACGATGTAAACCCCATCTTTTTATCTTCGATGGCAACAATACAATACGTGCCTCGCTACCCCTACTGTCAATGGGTGAGGACACCGCAGGATTGAACCCAAAGCTAAGCACTTCTCCGATTGCAAGAAAAACCAATGTAGTTTGCCAAACTAAACCGATAGTTCGAAGAGAATTACAAAGATATCAAATCATGCATAAAAGAATTTAGAGGAGATTCAAATAATATTCATATATAATCTGATCATAAATCCACAAATCATCGGATCTCGACAAACACACTGCAGAACAAGATTACATCAGATAGATCTCCAAGAACATCGAGGAGAACATGGTATTGAGAATCAAAGAGAGAGAAGAAGCCATCTAGCTACTAGCTATGGACCCGCAGGTCTGAGGTAAACTACTCACGCTTCATCAGAAGGGCAATAGAGTTGATGTAGATGCCCTCCATAAGCCAATCCCCTACCAGCAAGATGCCGAAAAAGGCCCCAAGATGGGATCTCACGGGAACAGAAGGTTGCAGCGGTGGAAAAGTGTTTTCGTGGATGCCTCTGGTGGTTTGGGAATATATGTGAATATATATGAGGCAGAATTAGGCCAGGGGGTCACCAAGGGGCCCACAAGGCAGGGGGCGCGCCCTACCCCCTGGGCGTGCCCTCCCCCTTGTGGCCACCTCGTGGCTCTTCTGACTTGGTCTTCAAGTCTCCGGGGTGTCTTCTGGTCCAAGAAAAAACATCATGAAGGTTTTATGTCGTTTGGACTCCGTTTGGTATTCCTTCTCCGCGAAGCTAAAAAACAAGGAAAATACAGAAATTGGCACTAGGCTCTAGGTTATAAGTTAGTCCCAAAATAATATAAAATAGCATATTAATGCATATAAAGCATCCAAAACAGATAATATAATAGCATGGAACAATAAAAAATTATAGATACATTGGAGACGTATCAAGCCTAAACGCGGATAAGTGGGTTATGGCGTATGGGAGTAAAGAGGACTTGATACTTAATGATATGGTTGTGTTTCACGACCTTAATGATCTTTAGTAGTTGTGGATGCTTGCTAAGGGTCCAATCATAAGTGCATATGATCCAAGTAGAGAAAGTATGTTAGCTCATGCCTCTCCCTCATGTAATATTGCAAGAATGATTACCGGTACTTGTTATTGATTACCTAGGGACAAATGACTTTCTTGTTGACAAAAGCTATCCACTTTTATTACCTTGCAATTTGTTCATGGTTTTATTCTTGCAAAGTACTCATAGTTTTATTCTTGCAAAATAGTTTCATACTTGTTTTAGGTAAGCAAACTTCAAGTGTGCGCATAGTTGTATCGGTGGTCGATAGAACTTGAGGGAATATTTGTTCTGCCTTTAGCTCCTCATTGGGTTTGACACTCTTATTTATTGAAAAAGGCTACAAACGATCCCCTATACTTGTCGGTTATCAACCTGCTCTGGATATTGATGTTTAAGACATCAAAATAATCCAAATCTACAGGTATGTCTTCAATTGTTCTATGAATATTCGAGGTTTTGTAACCCGTCCTGGCTTTTGACTTTAAGTCGCCAGTATGTTTCAGCTTGAATGGCCTTGATTTCTAGTATTTTCCGTAATTGTATAAGACTATATTATGTTTGGGTTGTTACCCGCCCTGGCTTTTGAAGTTAAGTCGTTAGGGCATATATTTTGTTAGGGCATATGTTGTTTAAAGTTTGTGCGGGAATATGAGTACTGGTATGGCCCATATGAGTGATTACATCAGGAAGGTCATAAAGTTTAAATTGGTGGCTCAAAATTCAAAGTTTAACAAGCACGAAGGCACGACATGGCAGACCATTGTTTTCAACTATCCTATTACAAGGCATTTCTTTGAGCCCGCAAAAGTTCTAAACTTCAAATGTTTTTGGAGTTGCACACCTTAAGCCGGCTCGATAGCCGCCGGGGTCAACCTGGCAATCCGACCCATGGGCGGCCGCGCCCATGGGCACCCGACCCGAATGGGTAGGGTATGGGTCGCCATCTTCACCCATGGGTAAGCCCAATGGGTAACCCGATTAGTCATGGGTATGGTATGGGTGCGAATTCGTGCCCGTGGGTAACCCATGGGTCGCCCAATTAATATTAATAAGTATATACATGTTTATTTTACATGACTTGTGAACATTTTTGGTGAGATTTTTTAGGAAAGCACGCACCCATGTTGCTTTGTTAGTGCTATAGACAGACAAAAGCATGAAATAACAGAAATCTTATCTCAGTAGAGCTACACGTTTGGCTTGTTGGGCCTCCAAAGCCAGCCCATGTGCTGCTCTGCATGCACATAGCAAGCAAAATACGCAACTTGTCGGCTGGATTAGTACCACCTCGCCTAGCGAGCGTAGAGGAAGTGGGGCGCTGCCTATTAATAACCCACAAGTATAGGGGATCGCAACAGTTTTCGAGGGTAGAGTATTCAACCCAAATTTATTGATTCCACACAAGGGGAGCCAAAGAATATTCTCAAGTATTAGCAGATGAGTTGTGAATTCAACCACACCTGGAAAATTAATATCTGCAACAAGGTATTTAGTAGCAAAGTAATATGATAGTAGTGGTAACGGTAGCAAAGGTAACGATAGCAAAACTAATATTTTTGGGTTTTATAGTGATTGTAACAGTAGCAGCGGAAAAGTAAATAAGCGAAGAACAATATAGGAAAAGCTCGTAGGCATTGGATCAGTGATGGAGAATTATGCCGGATGCGATCGATCATGTAACAGTCATAACCTAGGGTGACACAGAACTAGCTCCAGTTCATCAATGTAATGTAGGCATGTATTCCGAATATAGTCATACGTAGTTATGGAAAAGAACTTGCATGACATCTTTTGTCCTACCCTCCTGTGGCAGCGGGGTCCTATTGGAAACTAAGGGATATTAAGGCCTCCTTTTATAGAGTACCGGACCAAAGCATTAACACATAGTGAATACATGAACTCCTCAAACTACGGTCATCACTGGTAAGTATCCCGATTATTGTCACTTCGGGGTTAACGGATCATAACACATAATAGGTGACTATAGACTTGCAAGATCGGATCAAGAATTCTCATATATTGATGAAAACATAATAGGTTCAGATCTGAAATCATGGCACTCGGGCCCTAGGGACAAGCATTAAGCATAGCAAAGTCATAGCAACATCAATCTCAGAACATAGTGGATATTAGGGATCAAACCCTAACAAAACTAACTCAATTACATGATAAATCTCATCCAACCCATCACCGTCCAGCAAGCCTACGATGGAATTACTCACGCACGGCGGTGAGAATCATGAAATTGGTGATGGAGGGAGGTTGATGATGACGATGGCGACGGATCTCCGGAGCCCCGAATGGACTCCATATCAGCCCTCCCGGGAGAGTTTAGGGCTTGGCAGCGGCTTTGTATCGTAAAACATGATGAATCCTTCTCTTTGATATTTTTCTCCCCCAAAGTGAATATATGGAGTCAAGGTTGACGTCGGTGGAGCATCATGGGGCCCACGAGGCAGGGGGCATGCCCAGGGGGGTAGGGCGTGCCCCCACCCTCGTGGACAGGGTGTGGGCCCCCTGACGTGGATCTTTCTTCCAGTATTTTTTATATATTCCAAAATAATTCTCCATTGATTTTCAGGTCATTCCGAGAACTTTTATTTCTGCACAAAAATAACACCATGGCAATTCTGCTGAAAACAACGTCAGTCTGGGTTAGTTCCATTCAAATCATGCAAGTTAGAGTCCAAAACAAGGGCAAAAGTGTTTGGAAAAGTAGATACGACGGAGACGTATCAACTCCCCCAAGCTTAAACCTTTGCTTGTCCTCAAGCAATTCAGTTGATAAACTGAAGGTGATAAAGAAAAACTTTTACAAACTCTGTTTGCTCTTGTTGTTGTAAATATGTAAAGCCAGCATTCAAGTTTTCAGCAAAGATTATGAACTAACCATATTCACAATAACACTTAGGTCTCATGTTTACTCATATCAATGGCATAATCAACTATCGAGCAATAATAATAAATCTTGGATGACAACACTTCCTCAAAACAATCATAATATGATATGAGAAGATGGTATCTCGCTAGCCCTTTCCGAGACCGCAAAACATAAATGCAGAGCACCTTTAAAGATCAAGGACTGACTAGTGTAGGATCGAAAGTATGTCTAGAGGGGGGTGATTAGACTACTTGACCAAATAAAAACTTATCCTTTTCCCAATTTTAGTTCTTGGCAGATTTTAGCAACTTTGGACAAGTCAAGCAATCTTAACACAATTCAAGCAAGCATGCAAAGAGTATATGAGCAGCGGAAAGTAAAGCATGCAACTTGCAAGAATTTAAAGGGAAGGGTTTAGAGGATTCAAACGCAATAGGAGATACGGATGTTTTTGTCGTGGTTCCGATCGGTGGTGCTATCGTACACCCACGTTGATGGAGACTTAAACCCACGAAGGGTAATGGCTACGTGAGTCCACGAAGGGCTCCACCCACGAAGGGTCCACGAAGAAGCAACCTTGTCTATCCCACCATGGCCATCACCCACGAAGGACTTGCGTCACTAGCAGTAGATCTTCGCGAAGTAGGCGATCTCCTTGCCCTTACAAACTCCTTGGTTCAACTCCACAATCTTGTCGGAGGCTCCCAAGTGACACCTAGCCAATCTAGGAGACACCACTCTCCAAGAAGTAATAAATGGTGTGTTGATGATGAACTCCTTTCTCTTGTGCTTCAAATGATAGTCTCCCCAACACTCAACTCTCTCTCACGGGATATGGATTTGGTGGAAAGAGGATTTGAGTGGAAAGCAACTTGGGGAAGGCTAGAGATCAAGATTCATATGGTAAGAATGGAATATCTTGGCCTCAACACAAGTGTAGGTGGTTCTCTCTCAGAAAAAGGTAAGTTGGAAGTGTAGGTTTGTTCTGATGGCTCTCTCCGCGAATGAAGAGGTGGTGGAGGGGTATATATAGCCTCCACACAAAATCTAGCCGTTACACACAACTTGCCAATCTCGGTGGGACCGAATTGATAAACTCGGTCGGACCGATTCAGCAAAGCTAGTGACCGTTAGGGTTTTCGGTGGGACCGACATGCAACTCGGTAGGACCGATATGGTTAGGGTTAGGGCATAACTAATCTCGGTGAGACCGATTACACAAACTCGGTGAGACTGATTTTGGTAATAAGCTAACCAGAGAGTTGGTCAGGTAAACTCGGTGGGACCGATTCGCTCATTTCGGTGAGACCGAAATGTTACAAAAGGGAAATAGAGAGTTTACATTGCAATCTCGGTGGGACCTATCGCTCATCTCGGTGGGACCGAAATGTTACGAAGGGAAACAGAGAGATTAAAATCCCATCTTGGTGAGACCGAGATCCCTATCAGTGAGACCGATTTGCCTAGGGTTTGTGGCAGTGGCTATGACATTTGAACTCGGTTGTTCCGGATAGAAATAATCGGTGGGGCCGAGTTTGACTTTTGGTTTAGGTCATATGTGGATGTGAGAAAGTAGTTGAGGGCTTTGGAGCATATCACTAAGCATTTTGAGCAAGAGCCTCATCAAGCAACACTTGATCCCTCCTTGATAGTATTGGCTTTTCCTATAGACTCGATGTGATCTTGGATCACTAAAATAGAAAATGTAGAGTCTTGAGCTTGGAGCTTGAGCCAATCCTTTGTCCTTAGCATTTTGAGGGGTCCACTTTTCTCATCCATGCCATGCCAAACATTGAGCTTTCCTAAGATATTAATCTTGAAATGGCATTAGCTCAATGAGCTATATGTTGTTAGGAATTACCAAAACCACCTAGGGATAGTTGCACTTTCAATCTCCCCCTTTTTGGTAATTGATGACAACATATAGATCAAAGCTTCAACAAATGATAATAAGAATGAAAAACATTGTCGCTTTGAGAAGTATGTGAAAAGCAAGAGCACCCCCTAAATTTGTGCATAGTTTAAGATTTGATTTGGACTGCAAATGCACAACGAGTTAGGATCATGGGTTACTCTTCCACGTCACATACATCTTGGTGGAGCGCTCAAAATGATAATAATTAAATACATGCACTCATCACCAAGCAAAGTGAATGATTTTATGGGGATATAAAAGAATAATGTCATCCAACAAGCATTAAGGTAGCATATGATCAAACACATGATCATCCAAGTATCACACACAAGCATAAAGTATCTCAAACAAGCAAAAAAACAAAGTTCAACCACCAAACAAAAAGAGAGAATAAAAAGCAACACTCTCTCTCGAAGCCTATGATCTATACATTTTCTCCCCCTTTGGCAACAAGTTACCAAAAAGTTCATAAAAAATGCATAGTGCTAGATCGACTCTCAGGCTTGGTCTTCAGGTGGTGGTGTAGATAAAACTCCGAGGACGAAGGCATCAGTTGATGTAGATGGAGCTCGTGGAGTGGGTGCTGGAGCTGGTGGCACTGAAGCTGTAGCTGATGCAGATGAAGTTGCTCTGGTGTCTGTAACAGGCACTGCAGCAGATCTCTGTCCTTTGGGCACTCTAGCAAAAGCATCAGTGGTAGACTTGCCCTTCTTCTCCTGTACTTCATCCTGAAGCTGCTCAACGACTGACTGGATCTCAGTGATCTTCACATCTAAATCATAGAACTTCTGTTCCACGATCCTCTCCAAGCTCTCCTGGTTTTGAGTCAGGGTGGCCAATCCCTTCTCAATCCTCAGAGTGGAGGCAATCAAGTAGCCAAGCTGATCTTGCTTTCTCTTCAGAAGGTACTGAGATGCCTCATCAGTGGTTGGCATCTTTGCAGCCTTTTCAGCCCTTGCCTTCTCCCTCTTTGCTTGTGCTTGCACAGAAGATGGTTCATTTTCATCCATCACCACGGTGTTGTCCTCAAAGTCTGGGTAGATGGGCATGTGTTCCTTGTCCAAGAGATATGTGTCAGTGCCCATCTTGGAGTTGATTAGCTCCTGGATCTGTGGGGCATACCCACAACTTCTCTTCTGATCTGCAGCTGTTCTATTTATGGTTTCCACAATTAGGCTCATAACTTTGAACTTTTGAGGCACATCAAATATGTGGAGCAGGTTAATTGCACGGCCTCTGATCATCTTGTGATCACCTGACTTTGGCAAGAGAGTGTGCCTGAGGATCCAGTTGATTGTTGGCAAGCCTGACAGAAGGTAATGTACTAATCCAAACTTGTGTGTCTCAAGAGTAGCATCTGGGATCTCTTTATATATATGTGCCATGGTTATGTGATCCTTCTTCTTCTTGGCATAGACATCCAGGTCATCTTAATTCTCCTCAAGAGCATTGATCCATTTTGCCCATTCTGCAACTGTTGACTGGTACCTAGTACCTTCAGACATCCAGACAATCCTGCCATGTGGGTAGAAATGAGTTGTGGAGTAGAACTGCATAATAAGCTCATCATTCCACTTTGTGAGCTTCTGAGCCACAAACTCATCAACTCCACACGCCTTGAAGCTGTCATATACACCAGGGAAGTGATCCTCATTTTCCTCAATGAATTTCCAATCAACCCATCTCATGTCACACACTATGGGCTTCTTGTCAAGTAAAATAGTCTCATAGAAGTCATGTTGTTCCTTTGTATGGAACCTATAGTCCACAACAGTCCTTCTCCTGGTGGCATATGGATCATACTCTCTCCATAGCCTCAATCCTGAATCCTTCCTGATTTTCATATTCTCTGCAACTGGATGAGCATCGTTGTGATCAGGAATTTTGGGCTTCAACTTCCTCAGAACAATAGAATCATCTTCTTCTTTAGCAGCTTGAGGCACTGGGGCCTTGTTCTTCTCCTCAGCAGGGATGTTCCTGGTGCTCCTCTTGGGTTTTGGCTTTGGAGCTGGAGCAGCAGTCTTAGGAGCAGTTTTGGGCTTAGATGGAGCAGCCCCTGCCCTTATAGCATCTCCCATAAGCTTTTGAGCTCTGGGTCCTGGTTCTACATCCTCTTCCTCTTCTTCAGAATCTCTCATTATTGAAGATCTGCCAAGCACTCTGGCAGTGGTCTTCTTGACCCTTTCTTTCCTTTTCTTGCCTTCTCCAACTGCCTCTTCTGATGGCTTGGAGGTTTCAGCAGTGGATGCTCTAGCCTTTGACATAGGCACTCTCTTGGCAGGAACCTTTTGCTTCATTCCTGGCTTGGTGGTAGCAGCTGTGCCATATTCCTTTTTCAGAACTTTCTTCTTTGAGGTGGCCTCTTCCGCAACAGCCACATAGTCCTCATCCTCAGAATCTGAGGTTCTCTTCTTCCTGGTCCTGGTGGCTGCCTTAGGAAAGTTGCTGGGTGTACTCCTGCTTCCCTCATCAAAGCTGCTAGAGGGACTAGTGCCCTCACTCATGTTGACTTGCTCCTCAGACTTGTTCTGGCTGTCACTCTGATCTGACATGATGCAAACACTGACAGCAGACCCTGTGAATAGATTATAGATGAGGTAGATTGGATGAGCATCACAAAGTACAGAGGATTTTGCAAAAGAATGAGTTAAAAACTTAGTTTTAGATTTCCATAGAAAGCATTTCGGATCTACCGATTTGAAAACTCGGTGATACCGAAGCAGCTTTTGGATCCTAAACTAGTGAACTCGGTGAGACCGAGTCACAGTTCAGTGGTGATACGTCTCTCCAACGTATCTATAATTTTTGATTGCTCCATGCTATATTATCTACTATTTTAGGCAATATTGGGCTTTATTATCCACTTTTATATTACTTTTGGGACTAACCTATTAACCGGAGGCCCAGCCCAGATTTGTTGTTTTATGCCTATTTCAGTGTTTTGAAGAAAAGGAATATCAGACGGAGTCAAAACAGAACAAAATCAATTGGAGAAGTTATTTTTGGAAGGAAACACACCTGATGGACTTGGACCCCACGTCAAGGAAGGAACGAGGTGCTCACAAGGGTGCCCCCTCCCCTAGGGCGCGCCCCCCTGTCTTGTGGGGCCCTCGTGGCTCCCCTGACGTAGCTCCTGCACCCATATATACCTCATGACCAAACTTCAGAACGCAAGATAGATCGGGAGTTCCGCCGCCAGAAGCCTCCGTAGCCACCGAAAAGTCCAATCTAGACCCGTTCCGGCACCCTGCCGGAGGGGGCAATCCCTCCGGTGGCCATCTTCATCATCCCGGTGCTCTCCATGACGAGGAGGGAGTAGTTCTCCCTCGGGGCTGAGGGTATGTACCAGTAGCTATGTGTTTGATCTCTCTCTCTCGTGTTCTTGAGATGATACGATCTTGATGTATCGCGAGCTTTGCTATTATATTTGGATCCTATGATGTTTCTTCCCCCCTCTTCTCTCTTGTAATGAATCGAGTTTCCCCTTTGAAGTAATCTTATCGGATTGAGTCTTTAAAGTCTTTAAATACTTGAGAACACTTGATGTATGCCTTGCCGTGGATATTTGTGGTGACAATGGGATACCGCATGCCACTTGATGTATGTTAAGGTGACCAACTTGCGGGTTCATGAACCTATGCATAAGGGTTGGCACACGTTTTCGTCGTGATTCTCCGGTAGATCTTTGGGGCACTCTTTGAGGTCCTTTGTGTTGGTTGAATAGATGAATCTGAGATTGTGTGATGCATATCGTATAATCATACCCGCGGATACTTGAGGTGACATTGGAGTATCTAGGTGACATTAGGGTTTTGGTTAATTTGTATCTTAAGGTGTTATTCTAGTACGAACTCTAGGGTTGTTTGTGACACTTATAGGAATAGCCCGACGGATTGATTGGAAAGAATAACTTTGAGGTGGTTTCGTACCCTACCATAATCTCTTCGTTTGTTCTCCGCTATTAGTGACTTTGGAGTGACTCTTTGTTGCATGTTGAGGGATAGTTATGTGATCCAATTATGTTAGTATTGTTGAGGGAACTTACACTAGCGAAAGTATGAACCTAGGCCTTATTTCCACGCATTGCAATACCGTTTACGCTCACTTTTATCATTAGTTACCTTGCTGTTTTTATAATTTCAGATTACAAATACTATTATCTACTATCCATACACCACTTGTATCACCATCTCTTCGCCGAACTAGTGCACCCATACAATTTACCATTGTATTGGGTGTGTTGGGGACACAAGAGACTCTTTGTTATTTGGTTGCAGGGTTGCTTGAGAGAGAGACCATCTTCATCCTACGCCTCCTACGAATTGATAAACCTTAGGTCATCCACTTGAGGGAAATTTGCTACTATCCTACAAACCTCTGCACTTGGAGGCCCAACAACGTCTACAAGAAGAAGGTTGTGTAGTAGACATCAGGTGGCACCGAGACTTCTAGGGTTTCACAAAGTATTGAACTCGATCACACCGATGTGCAATTCTTGGTCAGACCGAGAATCACATGTGCAATGGCCTTAGCCAAATCGGTGGAACCGATTTCAACAACTTGGTTGGTCCGAGATGATTTCGGTGGAAACCTAACCCTAAATTTTCAATCCACAACTAAACTACGGAGTGATTTCACTGGATAGAATGATCTCAATCGTGGCAAGATACATGGCAGAACAATGTGCTAGGAATTGTAGAGGGATTAGCACAAGGATCAAGTCCATACCCTAGTTCGGCGATGGACCTGCTACGGTGGCAACGGTAGAGACGAATCCCGTTGACGGCTGCGGAGACCAGCAGCGGGAGGCAGCTGGCGATGAGGAGGACGATCCGGAGACCCAGGGAAGTAGAGTAGGCTAAGCGTGTGCGAAGGGGTTCGGAAAATTTTCCAAATTTTGGCCTGGGGATATATATAGCCTGACCCTGTCGGTGTGACCGAGTGGAACAACTCAGTGGCACCGAGATGCATAACTGCAAGCAGTTACTGCAACTCAGTGTGACCGAAAAGTTCAAATTGGTTGCACTGAGATTGAAAACCTAGATCGACTTAGTGATCTTGGTATGACCGAAATGGATGAATCGGTCAGACCGAAATGCACAAAGAAGTTTTGGAAGTTTAAGTCTATGACGAATCGGGGACTCCGAGTGCTCCTCACACAGAGTGGTTCGAATCTGACTTGATCAAACTTTGTGATGTAGCATGAATAGAGTTTGAGACAAGAAAAGCATAGATAGCTAGAGAAGGTTCTTAGGCATTCTTGTCCATCCACTTGGCAAAAAGAAAAAGGAACCAAACAATCAAAACAACAAGTGGATGTCCTCGAATGAGTAAATTATGCAACCAACATGCTCACACAATAAAATGGCAAATGAAATATGTGGCAAAGCATGCACAACCAATTCTAGCATCTATCAAGCAATTGGCAATGACTAGGTCATCTATATATGAGTATATTGACTTAGGAGTCAAATGAGAACATTTGATCGTAGGTCATACTCATCGTTTAAGCACAAGTGGGGTTACCACTTTTACATAAAGCGTTGTTGTGTTCACACCATTAGAGTTGCTTTAGCTCAATTTTTAGAGTAAAGATCCCCCTAGATATGAGATCCCCCCTAAGAGGGATGAACTAGCCTTGGGTTTTGTCGATGATGACTTCATGTAGGTTTTGAAGATGTGGATGCTCAATGTTGATGTAGATCATTTCGAGCAATCCTTTAGAGTGAGTTGCACTTTCAATACCTACACGGGTTAGTCCCACAAGGAACAAACAAGGATATCCATAGACATAGAGTGATGCACACACAAGATGATGTCTATGAAAGCATTAGGTTACCTTGTCCCTTGTCTTACCAACAAGAGGGTTTGTGACTCCTTGAACTAGTGCAAGATGTGGAAGTTGATTGCACTTGTTCTTGCCAAAATGATAAGAGTGAAGTATGTTGGCAGAGTCACCCTCAAGAACTCTCTAGTTCTTCTTTTTTGGGATCCACATCATCTTGATGGGAATCCTTGGAGTTGTAGTCGTACTTGATGAAGTAGAACTTGATGTAGTCTTGGGAACCCACTTGACCAAGGCCTTAGGTGCTTCTTCAAATGCATCAATTTCCTCTTGAAGCTTATCCTTGCCTTTTTGCTCGTGGTCTTGTGGTGGAAGATCATCTTGATCTTGTGTCCCTTTGGAGGAAGTAGGATCATACTTCTTTTGTTGGGGAACAAACTTTGTCTTTGGGTATTGATCTTCTTCCCACTCAACTCCATTGGCATTGAACTTTCGTTCTAAACCAACACCTTGGTTCTTCCGGTGTCTTCCTTGCTTGCGTACAATTTCCTTGAAATGCTTACTCCCGGCAAGGCTCTTGTAAACACCTTTCTCTATAATTCCCTTCAATAAGCTATTTTCTTGCTCAAGTGTAACTTGGCTAAGAGAACCATTAGTGGAATCAAGAGAACTACTAGAAGCAACAACATTGGATTTAGCGTGATTATTGTTACTACTAGAGGAAGAATCTTTCTTGTTCTTGTTACTAGACTTGACTTGAGGCATGTAAGTGGATAAGAGTAAAAGCTTGGCAATGTAAGAAGAACTTTTCTTGCGAAGATCATCATTGATTGCTTTAAGAACTCATGCTCTTGCTCAAGGTTGAGCTTTTCAAAACGTAATTTCTCATGAGTCCTTAAAAGTTCTCGATGATCTCCAAAGATAGTTTCATGCGCTAACTTAAGAGTGTTTAGTTCTTTAGTTAGTAACTCAATCTTCTCCTTATAATTGTCATTAGTTTTATCTTGATTAGCATGATTAATTGAAGTTTCATCATAGTATTCATCACTAGAGTTGTCAACAAGTAAATCATCATCACCTAACAAGTCATCTTCATCACTATTGAAATCAACATACTCGGGGTGTGATACCTTTGGGCCTTTAGCCATGAAGCATCTTCCAAGTCCTTCATTTGGCGAATCAAATATGTCATAGGAGTTGGTTGACACAAGTGCTAGACCGGCAACACCTTCATCTTGAGTATATTCGGAGTTGGAGTGATAGCTTCTTTTGGAGTGATTGTCGGAGTCAGATACCCATTCACCAACATGAGTTTGATGTCTTCGTTTTGTGTAGCTCCTTGATGACTTGTCCTTCCTTTCCGAATCCTTGCTTCTCTGGGATATTCTTCATTCATAACGATCATCTCTACTCCTTCCATCTCTTGATGGTGATTCTTCTCTTCTACTTCTTCTTTTTGGAGAATCTTCTCTTCTCTTGTAGGGTGCCGTACACTCATTGGAATAGTGTCCGGGTCTTCCGCAATTGTAGCAATTTCGCTCTCGACTAGAAGATCTTTTGCCATTGTAGGACCTTGACTTGGAACTTCTCTCTTTGCTTCTACTCTTGTAGAACTTGTTGAAGTTCTTCACCATTAGGCTCAATTCTTCATTGAAGGTTTGTTTCTCACTTGATGATGTGGGAGATTCACATGAGGCTTTGTAAGCACCACTTGACTTGTTATGGAGCTCCTCCTTATCCTTGAGTGACATCTCATGAGCAACAATTCTTCCAATGACTTCCGTTGGCTTGAGATCTTTGTAATTGGGCATCATTTGGATCAATGTGCATACGGTATCATATTTTCCGTCCAAAGCTCTTAGGATCTTCTTGATGATGAATTTGTCGGTCATCTCTTCACTTCCTAAGTCGGCGATCTCATTTGTGATAAGAGCAAGCCTAGAGTACATTTCAGCGACACCTTCACCATCCTTCATTTTGAACTTGTCAAGCTGACTTTGAAGCACATCCAACTTGGATTCCTTGATGGAGTCGGTACCTTCGTGCATATCAATTAAAGTATCCCAAATTTCCATTGCATTCTCAAGACGGCTGATTTTGTTGAATTCTTCGGGGCACAATCCGTTGAAGAGGATATCACAAGCTTGAGCATTGTATTGCAGCATCTTCAACTCTTCCACGGTAGCTTCACGGTTCGGTTCTCTCCCATCAAAGAATTCACCTTGCAAGTCAATACACACAATAGCCCATACGACAGGGTTATGTCCAAGAATATGCATTTTCATCTTATGCTTCCAACTAGCAAAATTAGTACCATCAAAGCAAGGACCTCTACAGTGGTAATTTCCCTCGCTAGACGTCATACTCTCCTAGGTTGTGAAACCAAGGCTATGACAATCAAAAGCTATGGAAATCAAAGCAAATGGAGACCAAAGCTCTGATACCACTTGTAGGATCGAAAGTATATCTAGAGGGGGGTGATTAGACTACATGACCAAATAAAAACTTATCCTTTTCCCAATTTTAGTTCTTGGCATATTTTAGCAACTTTGGACAAGTCAAGAAATCTTAACACAATTCAAGCAAGCATGCAAAGAGTATATGAGCAGCGGAAAGTAAAGCATGCAACTTGTAAGAATGTAAAGGGAGGGGTTTGGAAGATTCAAACGCAATAGGAGACACGGATGTTTTTGTTGTGGTTCTGATAGGTGGTGCTATCGTACATCCACGTTGATGGAGACTTCAACCCACGAAGGGTAACGGCTGCGCGAGTCCACAAAGGGCTCCACCCACGAAGGGTCCACGAAGAAGCAACCTTGTCTATCCCACCATGGCCATCGCCCACGAAGGACTTGCCTCACTAGCAGTAGATCTTCATGAAGTAGGCGATATCCTTGCCATTACAAACTCCTTGGTTCAACTCCAAAATCTTGTCGGAGGCTCCCAAGTGACACCTAGCCAATCTAGGAGACACCACTCTCCAAGAAGTAACAAATGGTGTGTTGATGATGAACTCCTTGCTCTTGTGCTTCAAATGATAGTCTCCCCAACACTCAACTCTCTCTCACAGGATATGGATTTGGTGGAAAGAGGATTTGAGTGGAAAGCAACTTGGGGAAGGCTAGAGATCAAGATTCATATGGTAAGAATGGAATATCTTGGCCTCAACACAAGTGTAGGTGGTTCTCTCTCAGAGAAAGGTAAGTTGGAAGTGTAGGTTTGTTCTGGTGGCTCTCTCCGCGAATGAAGATGTGGTGGAGGGGTATATATAGCCTCCACACAAAATCTAACCGTTACACACAACTTTCAAATCTCGGTGGGACCGAATTGATAAACTCGGTCGGACCGATTCAGCAAAGCTAGTGACCGTTAGGGTTTTCGGTGGGACCGACATGCAACTCAGTAGGACCGATGTGGTTAGGGTTAGGGCATAACGTAATCTCGGTGAGACCGATTACACAAACTCGGTGAGACTGATTTTGGTAATAAGCTAACCAGAGAGTTGGTCAGGTAAACTCGGTGGGACCGATTTGCTCATTACGGTGAGACCGAAATGTTATAAAAGGGAAACAAAGAGTTTACATTGCAATCTCGGTGGGACCGATCGCTCATCTCTGTGGGACCGATCGATCATCTCGGTGGGACCAAAACGTTACGAAGGGAAACAGAGAGATTACAATCCCATCTCGGTGAGATCGAGATCCCTATCGGTGAGACCGATTTGCCTAGGGTTTGTGGCAGTGGCTATGACATTTGAACTCGTTGGTGCCGGATAGAAAGAATCAGTGGGGCCGAGTTTGACTTTTGGTTTAGGTCATATGTGGATGTGAGAAAGTAGTTGAGGGCTTTGGAGCATATCACTAAGCATTTTGAGCAAGAGCCTCATCAAGCAACACCTCATCCCTCCTTGATAGTATTGGCTTTTCCTATAAACTCAATGTGATCTTGGTTCACTAAAATAGAAAATGTAGAGTCTTGAGCTTGGAGCTTGAGCCAATCCTTTGTCCTTGGCATTTTGAGGGGTCCACTTTTCTCATCCATGCCATGCCAAACATTGAACTTTCCTGAGATATTAATCTTGAAATGGCATTAGCTCAATGAGCTATATGTTGTTAGGAATTACCAAAACCACCTAGGGATTGTTGAACTTTCAACTAGACATTGTAATTCATGGTAAAAGAGATCCAGTCAAGTCATACTCAATGTAAACTAACAGTAATGGATGCAAATGACAGCGGTGCTCTCCAACTGGTGCCTTTTAATAAGAGGATGATGAGTCAACATAAAAGTAAATGGATAGGACCTTCGCGGAGGGAAGCAGGGATTTGTAGAGGTGCAAGAGCTCGGTTTTGAAATAGATATGAATAATATTTTGAGCGGTATACTTTCATTGTCAACATAACAACCGAGAAATCTCGATATCTTCCATGCTACACACATTATAGGCGGTTCCCAAACAGAATGGTAAATTTTATACTCTCCCTCCACCAACAAGCATCAATCCATGGCTTGCTCGAAACAATGAGTGCCTCCAACTAACAAGAGTCCCGGGGGAGTTTTGTTTGCAGTTATTTTGATTTGATTTGCATAAATCATGGGACTGGGCATCCCGGTGACCAGCCATTTTCTCATGAGTGAGGAGCGGAGTCCACTCCTCTTGTGAATAACCCACCTAGCATGGAAGATACAGACATTCCTAGTTGATACATGAGCTATTCGAGCATACAAAATAGAATGTTTATTTGAAGGTTTAGTGTTTGGCACCTACAAATTTACTTGGAACGGCAGGTAGATACCGTATATAGGTAGGTATGGTGGACTCATATGGAACAACTTTGGGGTTTATGGAATTGGATGCACAAGCAGTATTCCCGCTTAGTATAAGTGAAGGCTAGAGAAAGACTGGGAAGCGACCAGCTAGAGAGCGACAACAGTCATGAACATGCATTAAAATTAATCAACACCGAATGCAAGCATGAGTAGGATATGATGCACCATGAACATAAATATCATAGAGGATATGTTGATTTTGTTTCAATACATGCGTGAATATGTGCCAAGTCAAGCCACTCTAATCATTCAAAAGAGGATACCACCCTATCATACCACATCACAACCATTTTAATAGCATGTTGGCACGCAAGGTAAACCATTATAAGCTCCTAGCTAATTAAGCATGGCATAAACAACTATAATCTCTAATTTTCATTGCAAACATGTTTATTCATAATAGGCTGGATCAGGAATGATGAACTAATCATATTTACAAAAACAAGAGAGGTCGAGTTCATACCAGCTTTTCTCATCTCAATAAGTTCATCATATATTCATCATTATTGCCTTTCACTTGCACGACCGAATAGTGTGGATAATAATAATAGTGCACGTGCATTGGACTAAGCTAGAATCTGCAAGCATTCAATTCGAGAGAGAAGACAAGGTAATATGGGCTCTTTGTTAGATCAACAATAATGCAAATAAGAGCCACTCAACATTTTAGTCATGTTCTTCTCCTCTCAACCCCCAAAGAGCAAGAAAAGAAATAAAACTATTTACACGGGAAAGCTCCCAACAAGCAAAAGAAGAACGAGAAATATTTTTGGGTTCTCCTTTTAATTACTACTACAGGCATGGAAAGTAAACTAACTAAAAGCTACAACTGATTTTTTGGTTTTTCTTAAGGTTTATTACGGCACACAAGAAGACAACATAAAAAGGGGAATAAACTAGCATGGATATTACAATGAAAAAGTATGAGCACCGACAACTAGCATGAGTGTGTGAACATGAATGTAATGTCGATGAGAAATACGTACTCCCCCAAGCTTAGGCTTTTGGCCTAAGTTGGTCTGTGGCCACGGCTGGCCTGGCGGATATCCAAAGTAATAGTTGGGGTCGTACTGAGAAGAATCCCCCTGGTGCCACTGGTTGGCGATCTCTTCCGGATTCCACTGATAAACAGACTGCCGGTGAGGATCAAATTGTGGTTCCGGCTCTGGCTCTGTAGCTGATGTGGGGTTTTGGTAGGCGTAAATGGCCTCTGGCGGAACAAGGTACTTGCCTGCAAATAAGTCAAACAAGGAAGGAGCAGGCAAAGTAATAGTCTCAGGGTGATTTTTATCAAATATCAGCTTGTACTTAAGCATCTTTTCCTTATTCTTAACGATAAAATCATGTGCTACCATACTCTTATAGTCTAGAAAAACAGGAGGAAGCAACTTCTCTTCCTTCTCATAATGCCTAATAGGTATGTTAAAGTGTGCAGCGAGGCGCGAGGCGAAGATGCCTCCAAGGACGGGGCCCTTAGTACGGTCAAGATTTAACCACTGTGCAACAATAGCGCCCATACTAGATCTGTCATCACGGAACAAGGCATGGCACAAAATAACAATATCAGGGGCACTAAAGTTGCCACAATTTCCGCGACCAATTAAGCATCTACTAGCAAGTATTGCGAAGTAACATAAAACAGGAAAATGTATGCTAGTAATTCTTGCATCGGAAACTTTCCTCGTTTCCCCAACAACAATTGTATCAATAAACCCTTCCACATCGTCACGATGTGGTTCCTCTATGCTGCCCTCAAAAGGTATCAAACAAACCCGACAAAAATCGTGAAGTGACATCTCCTTATGCTCATCATATAAATAAAATTCCACCGTAGGTGGTGAGCTCCTAGCATGGAAATGAAAGTTTTGCACAAAGATCCTGGTGAGTAAGAGATACTTTTCACGTTGGTCATGGAGGAAGGCGGTGAGGCCTGCATTCTCAGCCAATTCATAGATATCATCATAAATCTCAGCTGCTCTCAAGAAATTATCACAAGGCCGTTCACACGGCCGAACCTCCGCGGTGCGAGGGAGATTATACTTGGGCTTCTTGTTCTCTTCACTTTGTTTATCCTTCGAGCTTCGGCTCGATGAGCCCCTCAAAAATCTCTTCATCTTTTTCTGAAAATTTCTGAATTTTTTAGTAACTTCAAAATAAAAGTGAACCAACCTCAACAAAATTGATAGCAACTACTCCTACAAGTGCCTAGAGTCTATATCATGCATTGAAACAACTTTTGACCATATAAATTTGACATGCAAGCTCAAGAACAAGGTCACCTAAGCAGCAAAAATTTGCAATGAATAAAGCACTAGAACAAAAACTAATTGCACCATTGGAGGAGTCACATACCAAAGAACAATCCCCCAAAGCAGTTTTGTGAATGGAGCTTTGAGCAAGCAGATCAAAAATGGCAGCAAGATGAGCTTGGACTCGGGTTTGAGCTGGTTGGTGATTTTTGTGGGAGGAAGGAGTGTGTGGCAGTTGTAATAAGTGGAGGGGAGCCACCATGGGCCCAGGAGGCAGGGCGCACCCAAGGGGGTGGGCGCGCCCTAGACCCTCGTGGCCAGGTGCTTGCTCCCCCTGCTGTGTTTTCAGTGACAGATATTCTCAAATATTCTAGAAAAAAACATATTTAATTTTCAGGGCATTTGGAGAACTTTTGTTTTCGGGGTATTTTTTATTGCATTGATAATTCATAAAACAGACAGAAAAATAGTATTTTTGCTTTATTTAATATGAATAACAGAAAGTAAAAAGAGGGTACAGAGATTTGTGTTTTCTAAATTCATCCATCTCATGCTCATCAAAAGGAATCCACTAACAAGGTTGATCAAGTCTTGTTAACAAACTCATTCCGAATTGCATGAAATCGGAGAATTTTCGAATAACACTAGGTTACCTCAACGGGGATATGCATGTCCCCAACAATAAGAATATCAAATTTCTTCTTGACAGTAGGAAGAGGAAATTCAAAACCTCCAATAGTAATTGTTGAAATTTTTCCAATAGAATTGATACTGTGGACTTGAGGTTGTTTCCTCGGAAAGTGTACCGTATGCTCATTACCATTAACATGAAAAGTGACATTTCCTTTGATGAAATCAATAACAGCCCCTGCAGTATTCACAAAGGGTCTTCCAAGAATAATAGACATACTATCATCCTCGGGAATATCAAGAATAACAAAGTCCGTTAAAATAGTAACGTTTGCAACCACAACAGGCACATCCTCACAAAAACCGATAGGTATAGCAGTTGATTTATCAGCCATTTGCAAAGATATTTCAGTAGGTGTCAACTTATTCAAATCAAGTCTATGATATAAAGAGAGAGGCATAACGCTAACACCGGCTCCAAGATCACACAAAGCAGTTTTAACATAGTTTCTTTTAATGGAGCATGGTATAGTTGGTACTCCTGGATCTCCAAGTTTCTTTGGTATTCCACCCTTCAAAGTATAATTAGGAAGCATGGTGAAAATTTCATCTTCCGGTATCTTTCTCTTATTTGTAACAATATCCTTCATATACTTAGCATAAGGATTCATTTTAAGCATATCAGTCAAACGCATACCCAAAAAGATAGGTCTAATCATTTCAGCAAAGCGCTCGAAATCCTCACCATCCTTTTTCTTGGATGGTTTTTGAGGAAAAGGCATGGGTTTTTGAACCCATGGTTCTCTTTCTTTACCGTGCTTCCTAGCAACAAAGTCTCTCTTGTCATAACATTGATTCTTTGATTGTGGGTTATCAAGATCAACATCAGGTTCAATCTCTACATCATTATCATTGCTAGGTTGAGCATCAACATGAACATCATCATTAATATTATCACTAGGTTCATGTTCATTACCAGATTGTGTTTCAGCATCGGAGATAGAAATATCATTGGGATTCTCAGGTGTGTCTACAACAGGTTCACTAGAAGCATGCAAAGTCCTATCATTTTTCTTTCTCTTCCTTTTTGAAGGACTAGGTACATCTACATTAGCTCTCTGAGAATCTTGCTCAATTCTCTTACGGTGGCCCTCAGGATACAAAGGTTCCTAAGTCATTTTACCACCTCTAGTCTCATCTCTAATAGCAAAGTCATTATTCTTATTATTCAATTCATTGAGCAAATCATTCTGAGCTTTAAGTACTTGTTCTACTTGAGTGGTAACCATAGAAGCATGTTTACTAATAAGTTTAAGTTCACCTTTGACATTAGCCATATAATCACTCAAGTGTTCAATCATATAAGCATTATGTTTCAATTGTCTACCAACATAAGCATTGAAATCTTGTTGCTTAACCATAAAGTTATCAAATTCATCCAAACATTGGCTAGCAAACTTAGCAGGAGGGATTTCAGCTTTATCATATCTATAGAGAGAATTTACCTTTACTACCTGTGTCGGGTTATCAAGATCGTGTGTTTCTTCAATAGGTGATGAATTAAGACCATGTATATCTTCAACCGGAGGTAAATTCTTAACATCTTCAGCTTTTATACCTTTTTCTTTCATAGATTTCTTTGCCTCTTGCATATCTTCAGGACTGAGAAATAGAATACCCCTTCTCTTTGGAGTTGGCTTAGGAGTTGGTTCAGGAAGTGTCCAATTATTTTCATTGGTCAACATATTATTCAATAGAATTTCAGCTTGATCAACAGTTCTTTCCCTGAAAACACAACCAACACAACTATCCAGGTAATCTCTGGAAGCATCGGTTAGTCCATTATAAAAGATATCAAGTATTATTTTTTTCTTGAGAGGATGGTCAGGCAAAGCATTAACTAATTGGACAAGCCTCCCCCAAGCTTGTGGGAGACTCTCTTCTTCAATTTGCACAAAATTATATATTTCCCTTAAAGCAGCTTGTTTCTTATGAGCGGGGAAATATTTAGCAGGGAAGTAATAAATCATATCCTGGGGACTACGCACACAACCAGGATCAAGAGAATTAAACCTTATCTTAGCATCACCCTTTAATGAGAACGGAAATAATTTAAGGATATAATAGTAGCGATTTTTCTCATCATTAGTGAATAGGGTAGCTATATCATTTAATTTAGTAAGATGTGCCACAATAGTTTTAGATTCATAGTAATAGAAAGGATCAGATTCAACCAAAGTAATTAACTCAGGATCAACAGAGAAATCATAATCCTTATCGGTAATAAAGATAGGTGAAGTAGCATAAGCAGGATCATATTTCATTCTAGCATTCAGAGTTTTTTCATTAAGCTTACTAATAACTTCTTAAGATCACTTCTATCATTGCAGGCAAGAAAGTCTCTAGCAGTTTCTTCATCCATAACATAACCCTCAAGAACAACAGGCAATTCATATCTTGGGGAGAATCTTCATCATCACTTTCATGAATATTATCAGTTTCAATAATTTCATTCTCTCTAGCCCTAGCAAGTTGTTCATCAAGAAATTCACCAAGTGGCACGGTAGTATCAAGCATAGAAGTAGTTTCATCATAAGTATGATGATAGCAGAAGTGGCATCATCAATAACATGCGACATATCAGAATTAATAGCAGAAGCAGGTATAGGTGTCGCACGCTTACTCAAAACAGAAGGTGAACCAAGTGCAGAGCTAGATGGCAGTTCCTTACCTCCCCTCATAGTTGAGGGAAAAATCTTGGTTCTTTGATCTTTCAAGTTCTTCATAATGATAAGCAGATATAAATCCCAAGTGACTCAAGGAATAGAGCTACGCTCCCCGGCAACGGCGCCAGAAAATGTTCTTGATAACCCACAAGTATAGGGGATCACAACAGTTTTCGAGGGTAGAGTATTCAACCCAAATTTATTGATTCGACACAAGGGGAGCCAAAGAATATTCTCAAGTATTAGCAGCTGAGTTGTCAATTCAACCACACCTGAAAACTTAATATCTGCAGCAAGGTATTTAGTAGCAAAGTAATATGATAGTAGTGGTAACGATAGCAAAAGGTAACGGTAACGCAAGTAATATTTTTGGGTTTTATAGTGATTGTAACAATAGCAGCAGAAAAGTAAATAAGCGAAGAACAATATAGGAAAAGCTCGTAGGCATTGGATCGGTGATGGAGAATTATGCCGGATGCGATCGATCATGCAACAGTCATAACCTAGGGTGACATAGAACTAGCTCCAGTTCATCAATGTAATGTAGGCATGTATTCCGAATATAGTCATACGTGCTTATGGAAAAGAACTTGCATGACATCTTTTGTCCTACCCTCCCGTGGCAGCGGGGTCCTATTAGAAACTAAGGGATATTAAGGCCTCCTGTTAATAGAGTACCGGGCCTAAGCATTAACACATAGTGAATACATGAACTCCTCAAACTACGGTTATCACCGGCAAGTATCCCGATTATTGTCACTTCGGGGTTAACGGATCATAACACATAATAGGTGACTATAGACTTGCAAGATCGGATCAAGAATCATCATATATTGATGAAAACATAATAGGTTCAGATCTGAAATCATGGCACTCGGGCCCTAGTGACAAGCATTAAGCATAGAAAAGTCATAGCAACATTAATCTCAGAACATAGTGGATACTAGGGATCAAACCCTAACAAAACTAACTCGATTACGTGATAAATCTCATCCAACCCATCACTGTCCAGCAAGCCTACGATGGAATTACTCACGCACGGCGGTGAGCATCATGAAATTGGTGATGGAGGAAGGTTGATGACGACGATGGCGATGTATTCCCCTCTCCAGAGCCCCGAACGGACTCTAGATCAGCCCTCCCGAGAGAGTTTAGGGCTTGGCGGCGGCTCCGTATTGTAAAACATGATGAATCCTTCTCTCTAATTTTTTTCTCCCCGAAAGTGAATATATGGAGTCAAGGTTGACGTTGGTGGAGCATCAGGGGGCCCACGAGGTAGGGGGCGCGCCCAGGGGGTAGGGCGCGCCCCCCACCCTCGTGGACAGGGTGTGGGCCCCCTGACGTGGATCTTTCTTCCAGTATTTTTTATATATTCCAAAATAATTCCCCGTTGATTTTCAGGTCATTCCGAGAACTTTTATTTCTGCACAAAAATAACATCATGGTAATTCTGCTGAAAACTGCGTCAGTCCGTGTTAGTTCCATTCAAATCATGTATGTTAGAGTCCAAAACAAGGGCAAAAGTGTTTGGAAAAGTAGATACGACGGGGACGTGTCACCTATATAAGTCAATAGAAGAAGCAGTTGGCCAGTAGAAATCCTTGGTTCCGTGGAAGTACATGTCCCGGCAGGGAGCATATAAATTAAATAATAAATATGAATTACGCCCGATGGGTGCCCGATTGAGTCGGGTAACCCGATGGGTTCGGGCATGGGCATGAGATTCGACCCATGGGTAGGGTCGTGGGTTTGTGGCAGACCCGATAAGTGTTCCGGGCATGGGTCTGGTAATGGTCGACCCGACCAAACCTGACCCGATTACGAGGTTGACATGGGGGCCATCTTCACTGATTAGTTTTTGTCTGGCCGCCTTGAGGATTGTGGATCATACTACGCTGGTTCTCTTTGTCGATCATCTGAAGATCAGTCGTTGTCTAGTCGACCTGAAGACTCATTTTCCTTATGCACCGGCTTGGGGTCAAGTGCTTTCTCAAGGAAGGGGGAATGTTAGCGCTTCTACTTCGAATACTCGTGCCCCGATTACAACACAAGACGACGTCGGCCCACGGGCCAGACCCAAGATGCCGGTTAAAAGCTTCGAAAGTGGCTTCATCATTGAGTATAATAGAATGATAAACATCAGGGGTGAAGGTATGCTTACGCTGGGGAGGAATAAGATTGACAACATCATGATCCGGTGGCTTAATCTTCTGGTTGTTCTCGCTATAAGCCGGCGTGTAGTGGTTTAAATTTAGATCTTCAATCAGCTTACAAGCCACATGCCGCATCTCTCTGACACAATTGTTGAAATCTTGTTCCTCAAAGGCAGACCTATCATCCTGGGATTCTGGGCAGCCGGTGGCTATTTCAACAAGGTCAAGCTCTCATTTCCACGCTTTGGCCCGGCCTAGAGCAACAATGACTCTGGCTCGGGTGGCTGACAACTTGTATTTCATTACTTGAGCCGATGCTGTTGAGAGCTGATCTAGCATGGTTTTGATCTGAGTTGGAGGCTTTCTGCCACCTGATAGAGCAACAAGGCTTCGCAAGGTTCCAGTGTATAGCTGCTCAGTCAATGAATATACTGCCTTGAGCTTCATCAACGTATTTTCGCCAAGGCTGGGGCTTCTAGGGCCTGTTCATAAGTTGCGAAGTGAGTTAAACAGCAGGAATTGCGAATCGCCGGGCGGTTTGAAGTAATGTCTGCATATGAGTCATACCAAAGATGGTGGCTGTCATATGGGTCATATGTTGTTTTAAGCCGGCAAGCTCTTCAGCAACCGGCTTAAGTTGTGATTCCGCCTCTTCGGCTCTTTTCACTAGTCCAGTCTTGTCAGATTCCCAGGCGGCTCTCTCGGCATCAAAACTTGCTTTAAGCTTCTTGACTTCCTCCAAAGAAGTTTTCAGCTCTAGCTTGGCCTTGGATGTCTCTGCCTGCTGCAACTTTATATTCTTCCACAAAACGCCCACTTGCGATTCCTTCATGCTCAATATTGTCTGAAATACAATGATGAAGCAATGGTTACAAAACAAGGATTAACTATTGGTGGTGTTATTCTGTTAAAGTCCCAATCACATTACAAGTACTCTACTTGGCACTTGGGGGCTAATGTTGGTCAATTCACTTTTTTGATTGAGACCCGGCGTATCTGGTCAGATTAAGCCGGCCCTTGGGGGCTACATGATTAATTCTATTTAAGGTTATTGAGACCCGGCGTATCTTATCAGATTTATCGAGCCCTTGGGGGCTACATGTTTGGATTTCTTAAGTGACTGTAAGTCCCGGCTCAACTTGTCAGTTTAAGCCGACCCTTGGGGGCTACATATTTGGATCTTAGAAATAATTGTGAGTATGGCTCATTTTGTTACTATGAAATTATGGTTGAAAAATTGCACAAAGTTTGTTCAAGAATAATATTTGAAGACCTGGCTCATCTTGATAAGATAAGTCGGCCTTGAGAGGCTACAGTTTGGAAATTATCATAAAGTCTCAAGCATATTTAATGTCTTTTCCTATACTTAAGACTTGGCGGCTATATAATTACATATGCAAAGGTGTTGGTAACATACCTCATAGCGTTCCTTCATAAGGTTCACTAAGACGACATCCAGGTCACGGCTAGTATGAAGGCGGTTTAGATAACCTGCATGGATGTCGCTCGCACTAAGAGCAGCATAGCTCTCGAGGTCCAGCTTCGCCTTGCCTTTTTCTAAGGAAGGAGGTTCTTCCTTAGTGTTGGGCTTAGCCAGCACTGTTGAGACTCTTGGCGTTGTGTAAGCCATCCCAGTGATAGTCACATCATCGGAGTCATTTTCAATAGGGGTCTCTTCAGCTGGCTTGAGAGTCGGCGACTTAGGGCTCGGCGGATCACGGCTTGCCAATGGGTTAAGTTCAGTGCCCATCTGTTCAAGGACAGTGGCGTCAATTGATGGTGGTGGGTCATTAATGGGCTCTTCCGAGTCTTGAGTGAGGGCCTTAGAAATATATGCAGATTGCTTTTCTGGCTCAGTAGTCCTGGGATCCTTCAAAGACCCGCCAAGCTTCTGCTTCTTGCTTTCTTTGGCAATACCTCTGCAACAAAGATACAAAGTATATGAGTATACCATGACAAATCATTGATAAACAAATGGAGGCACTTACCCTTGGGCAACCTTGAAGACAGGCATCTGGGTTCCAGAAGAGTCGCCAGACGATGGAGGTGTCTTCTAATAATTTGAGATAGAAGGACTAAGAGGTTGACGTATGAAGCCGGCTAATTAAGGGATAAAGAGAGTCTGGATCATGTGGCACCTCATGTTGACGCTTGTGAGGAACAGGTGTATTTGGTAAGCCAAAAATAAGGTCCTAAGAGCTGCTGCTCTGGGTTGGACGCCTTGCTTCATGTTGTTATTTCTTCAAAAGGAAGTTGGGATCCAAGTAAGCAAGAGGATGAGAAAAATTCACCTTCCGGATGACCCGCCGAGTTTTCTGTCTTGGCAAGGGCTCTGAGTCGGAGGAAGTTATAGTTACCTCTACGGGGTCTACATGGCTGGTCTCCACATCATCCTGAGAGGAGTCGGCGTCAATAAGTTGCATAGAAAGAAAGCCAAGAGAGTCGAGTTCTACCTCCGACTCATTGTCAAGGGCAAATAAGTCTTCAACATCCTATTTCTTTCCTTTGGTCTTTTTTGGAGCTCGAGATTTTCCTTTGGCCTTTTTAGCCGGCTTATCTTGTAGTTTCTTGTTCCAGAAGGAAGAGCCAACCTGAGAACATAAATGACAATGAGAAGATATGCAGTTTATGAGAGAATGATGAATGAGTTAAAGAATGACTTAAAATACTTACGTCGGGAGCTAGATTAAGAGCGCGGAAAGGGTTCCGTCCCGCTTTACTGCAGCTTTCTAAGGTCTCCCCGAGCAATGTCTTGGTCATTTCATTGATTTGCTGATCCTCAAGCATACTTGGTTGTATCGCTGCGGGTCCTTTACATCACATGTATATTGGTACATTAAACCGGTGCGACGGCTCAAAGGTAAAATCCTCTAGGCGACCCAGCAGCGGATCAGGTCAACTCTAGTTAAGTCGTTGGCTAATAAAGCCCTTATTTTTGAAAAGGTAGGCGCGTACTTGGCCCGTTCTGCGGTAGTGATCCGGTTAGGGAGTTCATGCCTAGGGCTAAGCC
Source organism: Triticum urartu (assembly GCF_003073215.2). NCBI lineage: Eukaryota > Viridiplantae > Streptophyta > Magnoliopsida > Poales > Poaceae > Triticum > Triticum urartu. Next base: position 498,801,267 of record NC_053024.1, read on the forward strand.
AGAAGGGGAGGTGTCGATGTCAAAACCGGCAGATCTCGGGGTAGGGGGTCCCGCGCTGTGGATTTAGGAGCAATGGTAATAGGGACGATGAACACGGTGTTTTACCCAGGTTCGGGCCCTCTTGATGGAGGTAAAACCCTATGTCATGCTCTTGTTTATATTGATGGAGTATCAAGAACAGAGTTGATCTACCTCGAGATCATATGTTGTGGTCTAAAACCTGAGGGTATGATGAATAATGTCATAATGATCTATCGACTAGCCTGGCCTCGGCTTATATAACATATCAAAGGCCTAGGATAACAAGAGTCCTAGTAGAATACGTCGGTGGAGAGGAGTCCTTGTCTTGATCACCAAGTCTTGTGGAATCTTCCTCGTATATGTCATCGGCTATCCAAACCGGCCCATTAGTGAACCGCCGTTGGGGTCCTCGGCCTGACTCACTGGTCGGGAGACAACGTGGTGAGTACCCCCTAGTCCAGGACACCATCAGTAGCCCCTTGAACCAGTCTTCAAGTAGGGGACGCTCCTGGATTCTTCTGAACTGTTCTTCATCTTCGGTCGTCGGTCTTGAAAACTGGTTCAACAAATCTTCTTATCTTCGATCTTGAGGATCACCGAAGTAAATCCTAAGAGTTTACACGTCGGGTATCCGAGGAGCCCCTTTAAGTCATTGGCCGTTATCAATGCCTTGTTATTTTTACACCCACCTCGGGTTTGAAGTGTTTCTCGTGCGGCGGTGTCCTCTCGCGTCCGAGCTCCAATGCTGGACTGCATTCAAGGTATCTTTTGCAGCCGAGCACCAACGCTGGACCGCTTCCAAGCTTCAACGCCGGAATGTATCCGAGCTCCAATGTTGGACTGTATTTGAGGTGTCATAGATTACCTTGGTCTTGAAGAAGTTTTAGCTGAGCTTAATGCCGGAAATGCCCTCTAAGGGACCAGCCACTTGCATCCGAGCTATATGCCGAACTGCTTCCGAGGTGGCTCAGCACCTCGATCATGGGCTGATTGTTTGTGGATTCTATTTTCGATGTGTATAAATTTATTTGCTGATGAGATGTATGGCCAGTAGCCCTCAAGGTGTCTATCGGCCTAAAATCCAAGATGCACCTGAAGGAAAATATAAAACCATTGATCCTAGTAGCTTCTGAGACTCAGGTCATGAAATCGGCCTGAGGATCAACTCCTAGCTCGGCAGCATACATAGGAATAGAAACGCAGTGTAATATTTTAGAGGTAATAGTGATCGGCGAACGGGCCCTTGAGATAGGGTTTTGAGAAGTCACCGTAACATATTAGCTTGAAGCCGGATAAGTCCCAGATGGCACTACAAAAAAATACACTTCCGTGATGATACGTGTTTGTCACAGTAGGTCGCTTTTTTTGTCATGCATGTACATCCATGACAAATTTATGACAGAATCAAGATAGTCATACATGTGCTATCGTAGAAGTGTTCCATGACATTACCAAAATTATCATCACGGAAGTGTCCACTTCCATGACGATAAATCGCGCGTCACAGAAGTGCTTTCGTCAAGGGTGGCCAACATGTGGCATCCACCGTAACGAAACATCGTTAAGCTATCGGGTCGGGTTTTGGATCCAATAACCTGTTAACAGCCCCGACCAATGGGGATTTTCCACGTGTAAAATCATCATTGGCTAGAGGAAACACGTGTCGGCTCATCGTCGGGACAGATGTCATCCACTCACTGGACAGAAGGTGCCTATGATATGTCGACACGTGGCACGGCCCAACAAGTTTAAATGGGCCTGCCCAACTAAATGCCCACAAGATTTTGCGGACCATTGTAAGTGCATCTAGTGCCACCCCTAGTTGGTTTTGGAGTATTGACGACAAACCTGGTTGAGGGACTAATGTGTTTGTGAGAATTGCAGGATAACACAGGTAGAAGTCCCTCATTGATTCAGTTTTTCCTACCAGAGATGACCCCTAAAAATGTATGAAGACATTGAAGTCAAAGGTGGTATGTGAAGACATTCACACTGAAGACTATGACAAGAGAGGACATCGCGTGAAGATTATGGAGCGCGAAGACTTAGCAATTTCGTCGTTCTGTGTTTTTCTTTGTTGAGTCATAGGAACCACCGTACTGTTAAGTGGGGTCCAAGAGAACCAGTCAGAATGACTGAAGTGATGCTTAACCAAAATCATATGTCTTCGAGTGAAGACAATGAGAGCAAATCTTATCCAGAGTTGGATAAGTCAGCTTTGCTTGTAGCCCACGTAAAGTTGCCGTGTGTGTTTGAAATCTGACCGTTGGAACACGTGTCAGTTCCTTAGTGACCAAGGGTCATTCCAGAAAAATCAGGTCGGGTTGCCTGGTGGCTATAAATAGCCCACCCCCTACAACCATAAACGGTTGGCTGCTCAGAGTTAGTGTACGGCTTTTGTAGTTTGAGAGCAACCCACCTCGAAGCCTTTGAGAGAGAATTCCTTGCGAGGATAAAGCCCTAACCACCCAGAGCCAAAGAGTGTTAGGAATCACTGAAGTCTTCCTGTCTGTGTGATCTGAAGACTTATTACACTTGAGGACTGTGAATCCTCCAGCCGGTTAGGCGTCGCGTTCTGAGCATCCAAGAGTCATTGTGGATCGCCAGTGAACGAAGTCTGTGAAGGTTTGGGAGTCTACCTTGAAGACTTACCAGAGTGATTGGGCGAGGACTGGGTGTCCTTAGCTCAAGGGGAATAAGGTGAAGACGCAGTCTTCTGAGTTGAATCTTAGCCTCCCTAACTAGACGTACAGTTGTCACAACAACTGGAACTGGTCCAACAAATCATTGTCTTCAATGAGTCACTGGTTTCATCCTCCCCTCTCCTCTACTTACTCCTGGCCCTGGTGAAGTCATTGTATGATTGCATTATATTTTGTCTTCACTGAGTGACTGCTTGTTCTAATTGGCTTCACACTGTCTTCCTATCTGATCTAAACTGCCTAGCTGCTATTAGTCATTGTGCTTTCACTTCATTTAATATTTGACTATGGCTTGCTTAGTGTTGTCTACCTTCCGCTGCATGGTAATAGGTTTATTTCTATCGCTTGTCTTCGAAACTTCCATGTTTTGAAGACTTTCATAAAAATCGCCTATTCACCCCCCTCTATTCGATCACTAGCACTTTCAATTGGTATCAGAGCTAGGAACTCCCTTGTTCTGTGTGATTCGGTTTAACCACCTGGAGTTTTAGCTATGTCGACTGCAGGGATAATCAAAGTCTCCGCTGCATGCCCAGTCTTCGATGGAACTGAATATCCCTACTGGAAGAATAAGATGCGCATGCATCTTGAAGCCATTAATGTCGACCTATGGTATGTCATCAAGAATGGCGTTCCCAAGGCGGGTGAAGGTGTCACCGCTGCTGATGTCAAGAAGTTCGTTCAACTGGACTCCACTGCCAAGAACATCATCTGTGGTCATCTGACCAAAGGACAGTATGGCCGTGTGAGTGCTTTGGAAACATCTAAGCTAGTCTAGGACTGGCTCTCCAAGGTCAATGGAGGCGTCTCAACCCAGAGAGATCAGAGAATCAGTGTCCTTCGCAACCTCTTCAACCGCTTCAAGAGAAATGACAATGAGAATGTCCAGCTCACGTTTGATCGACTCACTGACATCACCAATGAGCTTCAAGCCTCGGCGCTACTGAGATCACCAAGCATGAAGTTGTCAAGACACTCCTGAGATCACTTGACAGCTCGTTTGACACCCTATCCCTGATGATTCAAGAACGTCCTGACTTCAAGACACTCGATCCGTCTGACATACTTGAGAGGCTCAACACACATGAGTTTCAACTTTCTGAGAAAAGAGACATCTACGGTCCCAGCTAAGGGCGAACTCATGCCTTGAAGGCAAAAGTAGTCTCGTCATCTGAAGAAGAATCTGATAGCAGTTCTGATGATCGTGAAGACATTGGAAAGGATCTTGCTATGCTTGTGAAGAAGTTCCAAAAATTCACCAAGAAGAAAGGCTTCAGAAAGTCCTCACGATCAAGCTCAAGGAATGATGAAGCTTCTGCTCATGACTACAAGAAGAGAACATGCCACAAGTGCAAGAAACCTGGCCACTACATCTCTGAGTGTCCGCAGTGGGACAATGAGAACAAGAAGAAAAAGAAGAGCAAGGAGTATGATTCTGACGACAAGAAGAAGAAGAAATACTCAAAGTCTTCTTCCACGTCTTCTTCAAAGTCTTCATCACACAAGAAGAACTCATCTGGCAAGGCTCGTGCATTTGTTGGCAAGGAAATGGATTCAGAGGAGGAGTCCGTTTCTGAGGAGGCGGAGGTGGAGTCTGAGGAGGAGTCCTATTCTGGCGTGGCAAGTCTGGCTACAGCCTACGTGGCCAAGTCCATCTTCAACACTGAAGACAATGACTCCATCACCAACGCCGATGCTAATGACAAGGACAACTCCACTCCCACCTACTGCTTCATGGCACGTGGTGCCAAGGTAAACTCACGCGCCACTCACTATCAAACATCAAGTGAAGATGACTCTGATTGTGGTTCCAAACCCATCTACAAAACACTTGCTAAAATTGCAAATGAACAACAGAAAGCTATGGAACATATTCAAAAACTATTAGACAAAAGCGATGACCTGTTAGACGCTGAAATGACTCGATCGCAGTCCTTAATTGAAGACATAAAAAATCTTCATGTTAAGTATGAGGAACTTGAAAGTCGTCATGAAACGCTCTCAACAACTCATGAAAAGCTTTCCTATGATTATCTTCAAAGGAAGCAAGATCTTTAGAAATTGAGAGCGGCTCATGAAGATCTTCAAAAGGAAAACGAGTCACTTCGCGCCAAACAGATCAGTTCCGCTCAGGAAGGATTTGAACCACCATGTCTTAAATGCATTGAGTGTGATAACGCTACTTCTGTTGCTGAATGTTCTACTGCTGCTACTGTTGCAATATCTTCAACTGCTGATGTGCTAACTAACCCCACTGCTGAGGATGCCACTGCTATTGCTGATGAGAATGCTAGGTTGAAGAGATTGCTTGAAACAGGGATGTTCAAAAGTCTCAAAGGGCATCAGACATTATGTGATGTTCTCAAAAGGCAGATCCTGAACCGAAACCCTAGGAAAGAGGGTGTTGGGTTCGAAAGGAAAATGAATGCTAATGGCTCTTACTAGAAACCTGAGCAGTACCCCAAAACCACATGGGTTGCTGCAAAGGAACCTTCAGTGGATCCATCCACCCTATCTGGCTTCACTTGTGCTAACCCCATTGTTATTGATGAATCCTTTGATGCAAACTATAAACTGTTTAAGAATCAAAATGGTGAAGTGTTTGCCAGGTATATTGGTACTAACTGCAGGAATGGGCCGCCTATGAAGAAAGTCTGGGTGCCGAAGAGATGTTTGGAGAATCTTCCTGTGAATGTCGTCATGACACCACACATGAAGAAGACAAACCCCAAACCACAGGCTTCATACGGTCCAAAGGCTTCATACAGACAGAGGACTCACCTGAGTCGCACTAACGCAAATGTTTTGCAGGGAAACCTCACTCAAGCCTATGAATATGAGCGCGTTTCATCTAACCGCCATGTTCATAAGACCAAGAACTACTCTGCTTATTCTTATGAGTACTATTGTCCACCTGCAAGACTTTTTGCTAGGGCTCCAAAGCCAAAGTTCTCAGATGCTGCACTTAGACGCATTGCTTCGAAGCCACCCATGAAGATGTGGGTGGCTAAGAAAGCTTAACTCTCTTTTTGCAGGGAAAGGTCTCCAGCCGAAATCCAAAATCGTCTGAAGCTATTGCTGGTGACCTTAAACATCTTGCAGGGCACAAGATCAAATGCCCAAATTGTCTTATTATGTATTTTGTTCCTGAGTCTCTTGCTACTTGCCCTATCAGTCCTAACCTTGATCTAAGCTTTCATAATCCACTTGCTCATCAAATGTTTTTGCTTCACAATTCTCTTCGTGAAGCCTATCCCCCTAACTACACTGTAGGGTACGACACGAGCTGCTTTAGAATGGATTATTGATAGTGGGTGTACTAATCACATGACTGGCAAGCGAAGTCTTCTTATGGACTCAACCTTACATCCATCTGACAAAAGTCACATCACATTTGTTGACAGTGGTAAAAGCAAGGTATTGGGTATAGGTAGAGTTGCAATCTCAAGGGATCAACACATGGATAAAGTCATGGTTGTTGAATACCTTGGTTTCAACTTAATGTCTGTCTCAATGCTTTGCGATTTAAACATGATTGTGATGTTTGGAAAATATCGTTGCCTTGTTCTAATGGAATCTGACAAGTCTCTAGTTTTTGAAGGGTATCGGAAAGATGATTTGTACATGGTAGATTTCTTAGCAGGACCACAACTTGCCGTATGTCTTTTAGCAAAAGCTTCAGAATGCTGGCTCTGGCATCGAAGGCTAGGGCATGCTGGCATGAGGAACATGCACGCTCTTGCAAGAAAGAAGCATGTCATAGGCATCAAGGGCGTCAAGTTCAAGAAGGATCACTTGTGCGGAGCCTGTGAAGCAGGAAAGATGACGAGGGCCAAGCATCCCTCGAAGACAATCATGACAACGACTCAACCCTTCGAACTGCTCCACATGGACCTTTTCGGTCCCACTCATTACTCAACTCTTACTACTACTGCTTGTCTCTATGGCTTTTGTCATTGTTGATGATTATTCAAGATATACTTGGGTGCATATAATCCTCTACAAGACTGAAGTGCAGGATGTCTTCAGACGCTTTGCCAATCGAGCCATGAACAACTATGGCGTCAAGATAAATCACATCAGAAGTGACAACGGCACTGAATTCAAGAACACTGGGCTAGATACATATCTTGATACTTTGGGCATCACTCTTGAATTCTCAACTCCGTACACGCCACAGCAGAATGTCGTCGTCGAATGCAGGAACAGAACACTTATTGAGATGGCCCGGATGATGCTTGATGAATACAAGACTCCAAGAAAATTTTGGCCTGAAGCCATTGATACTGCATGCCATATCATCAACCGTGTTTATCTTCATAAGCTTCTCAATAAGACATCCTATGAGCTCCTTACTGGCAAGAAGCCAAATGTCAGTTACTTCAGAGTATTTGGTGCCAGGTGCTGGATCAAGGATCCACATCACACTTCAAAATTTGCACCGAAAGCACATGAAGGTTTTATGCTTGGATATGGAAAGGATTCGCACTCCTACAGAGTCTTCAACCTCTTTCACTATAAAGTGGTTGAAACTGTGCATGTGCGGTTCGATGAGACTAACGGCTCGCAAAGAGAGCACCCGCCAAATGTGCTAGATGAAGTTCCATCCAGTGAATCAATCAAACTTATGGGAACTGGAGAAATCATACCATCTGAAGCTCAGCCTGAAGAGGAACTTATCATCTCCACACCTGATCAACCTGAAGACAATGCTCAGCCTGAAGACAATCCTTCTAACGATGACAATGATCAGCAAGAGCAAAATCTTCGTCCTATACATCCTCGTGTTGCAAATGAAGTACAGATTGAGAGAATAATTGATAGCATCAATGCACCAGGTCCACTCACTCGTTCAAGGGCAACACAGCTAGTAAATTTCTGTGGGCACATCGCATTCGTCTCAATATCTGAACCCAAGAAAGTTTATCAAGCCTTCATGGAACCTGAATGGATTCAAGCTATGCAAGAAGAGCTTCAACAGTTTGAGCTGAATAATGTATGGGAACTGGTTAAGCGTCCTGATCCTCGTAAGCATAATATAATAGGCACAAAATGGATATATCACAACAAACAAGATGAGCATGGTCAAGTTGTCAGAAACAAAGCTCGCCTCGTTGCTCAAGGATACACTCAAGTTGAAGGGATTGACTTCGAAGAAACATTTGCTCCTGTGGCTAGGCTTGAAGCCATACGCATACTGCTGGCCTATGCAAATCATCATAACATTCTTCTGCATCAAATGGATGTGAAGAGCGCTTTTCTCAATGGCAAGATTGAAGAAGAAGTGTATGTTGCACAACCACCTGGCTTTGAAGATCCAAAACATCCTGACATGGTGTACAAGCTCAACAAGGCACTGTATGGCCTCAAACAAGCCCCTCGGGCTTGGTATGACACACTCAAAGACTTCCTGAAGAGCAAAGGCTTCAAACCTGGTTCCCTCGACCCCACTCTCTTCACGAAGACATATGATGGTGAACTGTTTGTGTGCCAAATATATGTGGATGACATTATCTTCGGCTGCGACAATCAGAAATACACTGACGAGTTTGGATACATGATGCAAGAGCAATATCAGATGTCCATGATGGGTGAGCTGAAGTTCTTCCTTGGTCTTCAAATACGTCAGCAACGCAATAGCATCTTTATATCTCAAGAGAAATACCTCAAAGATTGCCTGAAGAAATTTGGGATGCAAGATTGCAAAGGCTTCACGACGCCAATGCCAGCCAAACATCATCTGGGTCCCGACGACAATGGTAAAGAGTTCGATCAAAAGGTATACCGTTCCATGATTGGTTCTTTGCTTTATTTATGTGCATCTAGGCCAGATATCATGCTTAGTGTTTGCATGTGTGCCCGGTTCCAAGCGACACCAAAGGAATCGCATCACTTAGCTGTGAAGCGAATTCTCAGATATCTGGCTCACACCCCAACACTAGGATTATGGTATCCAAAGGGCTCAGAGTTTGATCTAGTTGGATTCTCGGATGCTGATTATGCTGGTGACAAGGTGGATCGCAAGTCTACATCAGGCACATGTCATTTTCTGGGACGATCACTTGTATGTTGGTCTTCAAAGAAGCAGAACTGTGTATCTTTCTCCATTGATGAATCTGAATACATTGCTGCTGGATCTTGCTGCGCCCAGCTTCTATGGATGAAGCAGACACTCAAAGACTATGGCATTCATCTGAAGCAAGTGCCACTCTACTACGACAACGAAAGCGCCATCAAGATTGCCAACAACCCAGTTCAGCACTCGAAGACAAGGCACATTGAAATTCGTCATCACTTTCTCAGAGATCATGTAATGAAGGAAGATATTGATATCATACACGTCAACACTGAAGAGCAATTGGTAGATATCTTCACCAAGCCCTTGGATGAGAAGAGGTTTTGCAAGTTACGGTGTGAGCTAAATATCTTGGAATCCTCAAATGTCCTGTGATCAGGCACACATCCTAACACTTAAGCATGTTGATGACATAGATGTGCAACACACGAAGTAAAGTATATCTTCAATCAATGAAGACTTACATTCTGAGTGTGAATACATTAACGTGGAACTTGACTTCGGAGCGCCACGATAATTGTGCGTCGTGTCTGGGTCTAATACTTCCTATACGGTGGGTAACGCCACCACCAAATTCTTCTGTTTGAAGTGTTTTACTCATGGCGTTACATTTGATATGTATTCACATTTGGATTGTCTTCAATTTCAACTTGTCTTCATGATTATCTTCACTATGTTGATTTTATTGTCTTCTAATATATACATATTAGTGTTCTGTCCTCTACAGCATTCACTTATAGTTACGTCTTCCTTGTTGAATCTTTTGAACTAAGTGAATGTGATCGGACCCTAATGTCTCTATGCTTTCTATCTCAAACTCTATCTGTCCAAATCATATGCATTCTATTGAAACTGTCGAATGTCTTCTCTGCATCCTTGTCAGCAGAAGATACAGAGACAAACATTAAGTCTGTTTTAAATGCTCTATCCTTATTGCCTGAAATCCGGAGAAGCTGGAACGACCATCCGACAGGTCGGGCGGGCGTGGGAACGTGGGACAACTCCGAGTATGTTGCATGCTTGCCATGTGTCCCTCAGATGTGAAGCGCCAGGGGCACCTGCGTAATTACGCTGCGCCGCATACTTCCCTATAAATACATGTCCCCTGCGGTCAAGAAAACCTTCTTCCACCTCTCCACCTCGTCAAAACCCTAGCGCCACCGCTAGCTCTCGACGACGCCGGCGACGAAATGCTTAGCTACCACAACTTCACTGACGCCGTACTCACGCCGGCCGCGGTCCTCATCCTCTCCGCCGCCACCGTAGGTGTCCTCCGTCGCCAAGTTAGGGCACGGTGGATTGAACTGCTCAGTCTCCTACTCTTCCCATCTAGCAGTTCATTGTGTGGTAAATAAAACTCTCTTTTTACCATCTTTTTTATCCTAAGAAATTCATCCTGTTTACCAAAAGTGGTTTCTGCCTACTCAATACTAGATCTATCATGTCTGCATCTCATATAATGCCTAGTATATTCACTTAAGCTTCATAACGAGTTAGATTCCTCACTTGAACCTATTCCTGGATTCGTACAAATCTGGAACCAACTCCAAACACATAAGTGAATGTCTTCGCACCATGAGGTCAATGTCTTCAAACTGATTTATCTTCAAAATCTTCTGAGAATGCATATGACCTCTCCCCTTCCCTCGCATCTCTAATGCTGTCACAGGTACATGTCCGTGGGAGAATCCCTTGGTTCTCATAGTCTGCATTCGTTTGAAGAATTCTTACAGCATCACATTAACTCTCCCAAAGCCAGTTCCTATTTGACCAGCAAGTGGAAACCTTTGAAGCCTTTGAACATGTTGACGCCATTCAATTTGAAGTTCATGGCTACAGAGAAATCAGCAAGGAAGGGTGGCAGACAGCGTCGAGGGGGAACATCTAGAGTTCTGCCTGATGACCTCTCAGAGCTATACAAGACAGATCTAGAAGAGGATTACAATCAGCGCAAGACACGAATCCAATGGATTCGAAGACATTGGGCCGAACAATGGTTTAAATACAAGTTTGTGACCCAGGAGTATGCTGAGAAGAATGCCATCAAGAGTCCTTGGGGTGACATTCTCTTCCGAAATCTTCAACCCAAGACCAGAGCTGAAGCCATTGCTCAGGGTTTCTATCCCTGTATGGTCCGTGGACCACAGCCTGACAATGCTGACCCATCATCACTGCTCTGGTGTCGTGACGATAATCTCTTCAAGCGCAACTTCCAGCACGCAAAGGCATCGGCCAAGGAAAACAAGAAGTCATTGGGACTAGACTTCAACCCTGGTCCTTCTGCTCCACGGGCTGACGGCACACGCGATGCTGAACCCAATATCATCGGACCTTTCTACAACCTTGATGGCCTTATCACTCACATTTTTGTTCAAGGTGCCAAAGTAGATCATTCTGATGATGATGCCGACACTGATGAAGCCCCAGCTCCTGCTCCAAAGCCACAGAACCCAAAGAAGGCTAGAGCTTCAAAGTCAACTGCTCCTCCAAAAGCTTCACGTGTGAAGCCACTGGCTATTGCACCTTCCTGAAGACAATGTGCAGTCTGAAGATCTATCACGTATCTCCAAGAAGACGGAGATGACAAAGAATACTGATCAGGCTTTGACTCCTACTGCCATTTTGCGAGACAAACACATTGACCTGTCCAGTGATGAAGATCTTGCAGATGACGCTCTTGAGCAACTGATTAAGAGCAAGGAAGAAGCAGAAATCTTCAATGATTTGCCTCTCTTTGACATGGCAATCATCCACAACTTCATTGATGAGTGGTTTGAAACCCCCAATCTCAGCTATGACGATCTGCAACTTCCAATTGGCCCCAGCGTCTCTTTCACTGGCGCAATTTCTTCTGAGCTAGCTCTAGCTCAGCGCATCGTTGAACTGAAGCAAAAGATCGACTATGAGAAAGCTCAGTTCAAGAAGCACATGGCAAAGATTAGCGTGCAAGATGTCAAAAACTTCAAGGTTATGCTGCACGAGCTCAAGGAAGCCTTTCTCAAGAAACAAGAAGAAGACAAAGGTTCTCGTGAGCGCATGAAGAGTCTGGCTGACAAGTGCGTGCAAGCCTACAATGAAGCTGAGAAGCGCAAGGCTCTTGGGCGTCCTGGCATCGACCCCAGAATGGATGCAAAGAAGAAGAAGAAGCCATCGACTGACAAATCTGCACCTTCAAGGCAGGAAGAACCCTGCATTGTCTTCCCAAGCAGCATGTCCGGCTCAAAGCCAAAGGTCACGTCCATCGCTTCAGACTTGAAGAAGACAAGGGCTGCCGAGGCTGAAGCCAGAAAGAGGAAAAATCCTGATGCTTCTTATGTCGCTCCCTCCAAGAAGAAGTGCAAAACCAAGAAAGATTGGGCTGCTCCCACAGAGCCCCTTGTTGTCGAGCCCATCTCGATTGCTCGTCCTAACTCTTCGCATCAAGAACGACGGATGATAGTTCATGAACCTGCTTCCACAGAGGCTCCTAAAGTTGAAGACTTTCCAGCAGTTGACCCCACCGCTGCTGAAGACATTGGTCACCATGACAATGTTGAAGATGATGTAGTTCTTCCTCAGATCGAGCACAACTCGGTATCATCGCCTGTTCTCACGAATAGCGAACTCATCAGCATTGGTTGTCCTCTGACGCCAATTGCTCAGGATGCATCATGGGTTGATCACCCACAACAACAAGAAACCCCTAGTACTCCCCAACAACAAGTCACCCCACTAGTGCAAGAAGAAGAGGATGACTTTGAGGCCCAGCCAACTCCATCTTCACAGGCGTCGCCAGCATTACTCAGGCTTCGCAAATGACCAAGGCCCCAAGTCCCTCTTTCGAGCATTTCAGAAGGAGAAGTGCACCACCAAGCTGTTGCACGTCAGGTGTTCCCCGAAGCCACTCCTACTGTGAACGTCTCCGAGTCTGAAGCTAAAGTTGCTGAAGACAATCCGGCTGCATCAGCCGAAGAAAAACAAGCAGAAGAACGTATCCCTACTTCCCCCATCACTGAAGAAGTTGTTCCTGAAGTGAACATGTCAGTGCCCGACCCTCCAACTCCTCAAGTGGAGGTTGAGAATCCTGAGGCTGCCACCACTAACGCCACTGAAGCCAATGACGTGGTCATGGCTGAAGACAGTGTGGAGCATGCACCTAACACGATGCCAGAAGCCAATGAAGCCAATGATGCACCTGCAACAGATGTGCAGCCTAATGCCTCTGTTGATGCCACTGCTCCTGTTCCGCCACCAAGGCCACATACTATTGAGCAAGCATACAACTATGGTCAGCTCATCACCGTCAAATGGCCTCTTCTTGTTCCTCCACCTATTGCTGGTCCCCAATTTGACTATCACGTCGAGCGCAGGCCTCGGGTTCAGAAGCCAATGCCAAGGCTGCCTAGGTTTCCAGGCACTGCATCTATACCCGGATCATTCAATATCAATGGCTTCAAAGCACACAACACCTTCTTCAATAGCGCCAAGAACCCCTACTCTAAGGCAAGAATATCTTCTGATCGGTTCTGGAGCTATCAACAGCGCAGTTATTACTCATGCATCTTGTACAATCAAGGTCGCATTTTTCCCCATTTGCATCTTGACACTGAAGCCATAACTGGTCTGCCTTATTTGGAAGAAGCGCTGGATTGCTTCAGAGAATCTGGCTTGTTGCAGTTTGTCACTCACAAGGAGCACTGGAACAAAGAATTGCTGCTCCAATTCTATGCCACTCTTCATATTCGTGGCTACAACAGGGATCCGGAGACTTGGGTCCTTGAGTGGATGACAGGCAATGTTCACCACGAAACCAAAGCCTTTGATATCATTGAGCTCACTGGCCTGCCCACTCGAGGGGATCTTTATGAATCTGGTTGTCAGCTTCACAGTGCTGCTATGGAAAGCATTTTTCACAAGCCTGAACCCAACATGAGTCAGATGCTTAGCATGATGAAGCCTTTGCCTCCAGATGCTGAATATCCTAAGGAGTTCTTTGTTGAAGACCTTGAGTATCTGCCACGCACTATCTATCACATCATAAGGCGAACTCTCTGGCCCATCAAAGTACATTCTCCACATGCAAAGCTGGAAGGTGCAATGAAGACTTTGTTCTTCCATATTCTTCACGGCAAAAGCTTCAATGCACAAGACTTCTTCATCTGCCAACTTGCTGCATCAGGATCTGATCTCTTTGGCTTGAAGTTTTACGCTCCATGGATTATGCGTCGGATCAAACTACACTCAGCTGTCACCTATCAGCCCTTTGCTCACAATCATCGGATTTTTCTGCCTGACGTCGATATGTCAGTTGAAGCCATCTATCCAGAGCCTGCCAAGGAGCCCCTTAGTCTTCAGAATGCTGATAAGCAAAGTTTCTCACAACACATTGAAGGCGACCCAGCAGTCACTCGTGTTTATCCTCTGGCTGGTACTACCCGTGCACCTCATCGTGCCCTCACTGAAGCCACTGAAAGCACCATTGCACAACGGCCCAAGAAGCGATCTCGTGTTCTCAATGATCGAGAGCTTCTGGTTGCCCTTCATCAAAAACAGGATAAGCATCATGACTGGCTGAAGCACCAAATGCAAAGCCTCTTGGTGGACGTAAACAGGATTCGCAACCTTGCCACCAAGAATGCCTTTGTCGCCCATGAAACTTGTCGACGTACATGGAATGGGCTGACGCTTATGTGTTCTGAAGATGATCTTCAAGATGATGGTTTCTCTGAACGCTTCAAGTTTGACTCAACACCTCCGAGAAGGACCTTGCTGCGGCGTACTCCGTCTCTTGAAGATTCTGAGTTCTCCTCCTCTGCTGCAACAGTGAATGCATGTGTCATCGATGATGAAGACGATGCTACTTCACCACCTTCGGCGCGAATCACCACTACACCGAGTTCGTCTGCACCGCCAACCAACTCCGACGACCCTGCTGCTTCATCAACTTCTCATGGGAATGAGTAGGTGCTTTATGTCTTCAAACCTTTTTGGTCCTTACTGACAAAAGGGGGAGAAGCATATGAGTTTGGTTGCCTTCAAGAGGGTCCATATGGGCGGTGGTTTTATATTTTGCCTAGTGTGTACAACTCTCGCGTTTTGATACATTTGGTTCTTTGAGTTGTAACAGTCAAACTCGATGGTCGTCTGCTACTTATTTGCTTTTCTGTGATGCGATGATAAATTCCGCATGTATGACGATAAATTCCGCACTTAGATCATTTTGCAGACGTCCATTTTTCATTATGCATGTCATTATCTTCGTTACATCATATCTTGCATAATGAATTGCCATCATAGGTTGAAGAGGTTCTCCACAAGTACAACCTACCATGTGCATTTGCATTCCTAAAGCAAATTACTTATATGCACATCTCCAGGGGAGCCCTTGCAACTTATGAAGACAATACCCTATCCTTTACAATTTCACATATTTTATTCCCGTTGAAAACTTCAACCAGTTTGTCATCAATCACCAAAAAGGGGGAGATTGTAAGTGCATCTAGTGCCACCCCTAGTTGGTTTTGGAGTATTGACGACAAACCTGGTTGAGGGACCAATGTGTTTGTGAGAATTGCAGGATAACACAGGTAGAAGTCCCTCATTGATTCGGTTTTCCTACCAGAGATGACCCCTAAAAATGTATGAAGACATTGAAGTCAAAGGTGGTATGTGAAGACATTCACATTGGAGACTATGACAAGATAGGACATCACGTGAAGACTATGGAGCGCGAAGACTTAGCAGTTTCGTCGTTCTGTGTTTTTCCTTGTTGAGTCATAGGAACCACCGTACTGTTAAGTGGGGTCCAAGAGAACCAGTAAGAATGACTGAAGTGATTCTTAACCAAAATCATATGTCTTCGAGTGAAGACAATGAGAGCAAATCTTATCCAGAGTTGGATAAGTCAGCTTTGCTTGTAGCCCACGTAAAGTTGCCGTGTGTGTTTGAAATCTGACCGTTGGAACACATGTCAGTTCCTTAGTGACCAAGGGTCATTTCGGACAAATCAGGTCGGGTTGCCTAGTGGCTATAAATAGCCCACCCCCTACAACCATAAACGGTTGGCTGCTTAGAGTTAGTGTACGTCTTTTGTCGTTTGAGAGCAGCCCACCTCGAAGCCTTTGAGAGAGAATTCCTTGCGAGGATAAAGCCCTAACCACCCAGAGCCAAAGAGTGTTAGGCATCATTGAAGTCTTCTTGTCTGTGTGATCTGAAGACTTATCACACTTGAGGACTGTGAATCCTCCAGCCGGTTAGGCATTGGGTTCTGAGCATCCAAGAGTCATTGTGGATCGCCGATGAACGAAGTCTGTGAAGGTTTGGGAGTCTACCTTGAAGACTTACCAGAGTGATTGGGCGAGGACTGGGTGTCCTTAGCTCAAGGGGAATAAGGTGAAGATGCAGTCTTCTGAGTTGAATCTCAGCCTCCCAAACCAGACGTACAGTTGTCACAGCAACTGGAACTGGTCCAACAAATCATTGTCTTCAATGATTCACTGGTTTCATCCTTCCCTCTCCTCTACTTACTGTTGGCCCTGCTGAAGTCATTGTATGATTGCATTATCTTTTGTCTTCACTGAGTGACTGCTTGTTCTGATTGGCTTCACACTATCTTCCTATCTGATCTAAACTGCCTAGCTGCTATTAGTCATTGTGCTTTCACTTCATTGAATATTTGACTATGGCTTGCTTAGTGTAGTCTACCTTCCGCTGCATGGTAATAGGATTATTTCTATCGTTTGTCTTCGAAACTTCCATGTTTTGAAGACTTTCATAAAAATCGCCTATTCACCCCCCCTCTAGTCGATCACTAGCACTTTCACCATGTACCATCGCTAATGTATTGTCTATTTCTTCACACTGTATTGAGGGCTAATGATAAAGAGACGAAGTTTATAATACGGTAAGCATAGTATGACGTCATTCATATCACAAAATAACTGAGAACAGACAAATATGCAATTGTAACATTGTGTGGGCAAGTCCAGCACGGAACTAGATTACGGGTCAAGATCAAAGGAACATCACTCCTCTCTTTTAAACGTTGTAAGGTGCAATGATACGCTAAGACAATTGTGTATAAAATTGAAAAGAGTAATAGACATTGGCTGCAAACCATGCAGTTCAAGGCGCAAGTCAGAGTAAGTAGTAGTTAAAAGGCATGAGGATTAAGGACTTACAACAGCGGCTTTGACTGGTGTAGTCATGCCCTTCTTCTTGCTGGTGTGACAGTCCTTGAAGATTTCCACAGCATTTGGTTCAAGTACTTTTTGGTCCTTGAGGGCTTTCCTCTGCATTTGGAACAACTCAATATAGATCTGATAATATGGTACAGCGAAAAGAGTGAAACAGCAGCTAATTACAAGAGCCTCGCAGTGTGCAATATAGCTACGAGATCCTGTCGTCTGTTGGAATTTCACTTTCGTATGGTTGGCCTTGTTCTTTGAACAGTTCACCTACAGGAAGATAGATTTGTGTGGCACATGCGTAAATAGGACTTCAACATGTGATCTGATGACATATATATAATGTACCTGATACTTCGGATCGGACCAGTGTTTAACGAGGCCTCTCCAGTCTTCATCAGATATATTTTCCACTTTAGATGTTTGGGCAAGTTCACTGTTAGCCTTGCCTTCAAAGTGAGTTTTCCTCAAGTTATACCGATACTGTCGCAGAGCAGACATGAAAACATGGGTGCAAGCTTGTCTGGTTGCATCATCTTGGCTATCCAACTTGAACCTCATCTGTTGAAAATTATGGGAGTCTCATTATCAGCAACCTAGAAGTATTGGACAGAGCAAGACGATATTACTAGTTTCCATACATAACCATACTTACAGATAAATGGTCGAGGAAGATGTTGAAGTGGGTTTTGTCTTTGTCATTCATGTACTGAATCCATGTTGGGAGGATACGTACATGACACCTAACAGCAACCGCTGCCTCTGATACTAACTTGGCTGACTCTGTAGCATCACGTGGCCTTTTTAAACCTGCCTCAAAACGGATCTCCATTCTTCCTCCTCTAGATTTAGTTAACCTATCGAGCATTATCCCTGATGTTTGTTTCCTCTTGCGCCTAGGTGCTAGTCCAACAACAAACATAGGAAGTGTTAGTGTACATCAAACTGTGAGACTACAAATAAAGAAGCATGCAACTATAACTTGACTCTAGCAACTACCTTCTTGCTGTTGAAGCTCACAAGGTTCATCTGATATTGCCAACTCGTCTTGTGCTAAGAGTGCTTGGGAAGTAGTGTCAGGTGGCAAGGGAGCTTGGGAACGTGCTGCTAGCTCAGTTGACGCATGAGTACGTCGTGCAGCTGGTAGTACTGTGGTAGGTGTTGCAAGAACTAGGGCTGTCTCTGCTTGTTTGGTGGTAGCTATTTGTTTCTGTTTGTCTTTTTTTTGCAACTCGTGTAGCATGGGATGCCGTGTTTGTAGAATTTTCTGCTGGACTTTGACCTTCTATTGCACCATCAGTACCAGCAGAATCTGCAGGATTCATCCGCTTCCCATTCCCTGCCATTATGTGTTTCTTCCTCTTTCTCTGTGCCATGTTAAGTCAAGCCGACAAGAAAAACGAATAACAATTTAGTTCTTCAGAACAAATTGATGCGTGATGCAGACGAACTGAACTTTGATGTTAGACAACCACATGATAGGAGGATGTAATATGTATGAAAAATAGGACATAAGAGATAACCAGAACTATGATGTGTAAACTAAGAAGAAGACATTTCACCAAATTAGAAGCAATGCAATGGAAGGTAGACACCATATGAAAGATGCTACAAATATCGCTCTGCCAAGTTAATAGTGTCTCATCATAAATGGCGTTTAAACAAATGTGAAGCAGTACAAGAAATAAATCATATGCAAGATGCAAACAACATCACACTACCATGTTAGAGGTCTCTCGTCATTAGTGCCATTGCATATTCACAGCATTGCATATTCACAGCTTATGATGTGTAAACTAAGGAGAAGGCATTTCAACAAATTAGAAGCAATGAAAGCTAGACACCATATGAAAGATGCAACGAATATCACTCTACCAAGTTAAAACTGTCTCGTCATAAGTGTCATTTCAACAAATTAGTAATACAAGCTAGAAAAGAATGTGAGATGTAACCTATATCACACTTTGAAGTCAAACGTGTCTTATGATAAGTGATTGTTGCAGGTTACACAACAATAGTAATTTGATATAAGAAAATGGTGTGATAGATAGATATTGTATGTTCTAGAAACAGGAACACGTGTCTTATTCAAGTATAATGTGTAAAGTAAGCAGACGGAATTCAACAAAATTAGAAGCAATACAAGCTAGACATCACACATAACATTTGGATACAATTTATATCTTTAATCAATGTGTAGAGCAGTCTTTTACATGTAGTTTCACTCTCCATCGGTGGTCTCTCACACATGCTCACACACTCTCTCCCGAGGTGTCTTTCTCGCACACATGCTCTAGATATAACCCTCCCTCCCTCTCGTAACATTTACAACTGTTTTCACTAACCTTTATCACAAGCACTCTTCCTCTCACAAACATACACACGCACAATCCTCATCGACCCTTTCTATATACATGGACCTGCCTACGTGTCTCATGTACGCACATTATGTTTACGCCTATCTCTCACGCATTGTCTCACACCTCTCTTCCTAATCAACGAGTATGATTCTAGCAGAGCATTCTATAGGATGCCCCTTAAAGTTAGGTTGGATGAATAGTAATATCAGAGATAAAGGGGTTACCTTAGTCCGAGAACCTAGGGTTACAAATCCTAGCCGGCTTTGTCAGTGGACACAGAGTCCTTCACAATTCTGCTATCTTTGTCTTGTACGAGTAGTCATCCATGGGTCTTCCTAAATGCATCACGGGCTGACCAATGTGGCACAGGACGAAGGGAATGGAGAAGCGGAGTCAACGAAGGGCCTCACCTCGACCCACCGGACCTCACGCGGTGACACACCCTCTGCCCCCACGTCTCATTATCTTCTCACACGCACACATACCAACACAAACACCACACACAGAGAAAACTTCTCCTGGTGCCTCTATTCCCTCCCCCCTTGCATATACACACTCAAGGGAATGGAATCTCTTGTCGTGACGTCATATTCGTCTCTCTCTCTAGACCACTCTCATTTCTCGTGCTATCTCCCCCCCCCCCCCCCCCCCCCCCCCCCCCCCCCCGTCGGCCCCTCTATCCATGCCTCTCTCGAATATGTAATACACACACATACCTCTCTAGGCCCCGCCAAATGCATCAACTACACATTCACACATGTTACATCACGTACCCCATTGATCTAAAAAGCCCTCTATTCACATTTATCTCGCATACAACATTCCTTTTGAATAAAGTGTGGCCAAAAAATTATTTTAGAGTTTCTACATATATACAACATTACAAAGTTATATGGAGGAGTACGAACGCTAATTTGCATTGCATGGTGCCCACAATGATATTTATTCCGCACTGTGAATTTGTATATTTTTATACTATATACAAAGTTAGTCATAATAAAGAGAAATGAAGAGCATCTCTCTCTCCATCGCATACCCCCCTGTACGCCCCTTTCACGTATGCACACAAAACTATCTCCAGGTCCTCTAAAAGTAAGCCCCCAGAAAATTCACGCATGTTTCATCTTTCTCTCACGATATATGCAATGACGATCATTGTATTTGAAGCGAAAGCACGACACGTACATTGGACTTCAGAATCCACTCATTACGGTCACCATTTACGTTTAGTGGTTATTATGCAGTCACGGGCTCACCGTACAACTCTGTATTTGCTCATGACATGACTAATTGACCAGTTAAATGCTCCACGTGGCACCTCTAGTGTTGCATCACATTATCTCACTACCATCGTGCCCACCTGTCGACTTGTATCTACTCTACATCTACACTCTTATAAAATACATAAAATACACTATTATAAAAAACAGAGTTGGTGATGATGGTGTGCCTGCCATCCTGCAATATAGGTCGTCCGATTTATATCTGACGGATAGGAAAGAAACTATGGCAATTTTGCAAAAAGGTACCCACACACCTCTCCACATTTGCAAATAAGGCCTTCCCTCGTTCATCCTTTTCTCTCACAAGATAAACAAGTCATACAAATACATCTTGATGTTACATGCAACTCACGGGCATCTTGCTAGTAAGAATGAAAACAAACGACAAAAAAATATTTGGACGGTAGTTCGAAGTCATGACCGCGGGCACAGCGGACAAGGTGGCCTTGTATTGGTATGCTGAGCCGTCTGTTTTAACACACAGGAGCTGGTGTGGTGATTATACACACACGCACGCATGCACACGAACTGCATCCATGCAACACTCACACAAACACATGCACCCACGCACGCATGCAACACTCACACGTACACACGCAGCCACGCACACACGCACGCAACACTCACACGCACACACGCACGCATGCATGCACACACCAGTACACCACACGACCAACACACACTCTCACGCTCAAGTGCTCAACCTACACGTGCATGCGCACACATCATGCCCTGACAGACACATACACAACCAGGTGATTCCCGCGCACAGGTTGGAGCCTTGTCGCGCCTGCGTAAATTTGTGTTTATCTGACCTTGTGCCTATGCAAACTGATAGGTGGGACCCACAACGAACGTGGTCAATTTAACTAGTCAACATGGCGCCACGCAGAATATTTGGCCAGTCAACAGAGTGCAATCCGATGCTGAGCTGTGAGAAAGTGACCGTATAATCACCGCAAAACGTATATAGTGACCGTAATCAGCTTATTCTGAAGTTCGGTGACCGCATTACGCTTTTCTCTCTGTAGGCCCTCCAAAACTACATCTCTACACGTTCTCGCATGTTACATCTAACAACTATGCAATACAGCACTACGACTACACTCTAACACAATAAATCATATGTGTTTTTAGTTTTACTAGATATCATATTGTTACTTATAATTATTCAGTTTGCATACATTAAAATTGCCTTTGAAATTTATGGCCAGTATCATCTACCGCGCGGGAAAAATCCTGCCTTTTCCTGTTTAACCGGGTTTGTATCGATGGATCATGCGAAACAGCAAAACTATAGTACTATATAGTACAAGTGACAGTTCACTGGGACGTCGTGTCGTCTACTCCTCCGTCGTAAGAGTGGAGCGCTCGCTTTCATAAATCTTCTAGTCCCTTTCGCCGACATGTGGGACATCAAGCTACCGGGTGCACGTGCCATACCGGAATACAGTGCAGAGCAGCCAGGGTGAAGCACCCCAGTCATGGCGCCGGCGTAGTAATGAGCAATGAGGCGTCAAATCACAAAGTTGCACCTTTCCCGCAGTTAAGTTGGAGGGACGAAGCAACCATCATTTCACTAGTTGCTGAATCCGCTTCTCCCTCATCTTCTTCAACTTAACCACGTGTTTCTTCTGCCGTTGTTCTGCCTCATGTGGGACGCGGATCGGCTTGGTAAAGAACTGACACGTGGGACCGCATGTTAGCAAAACTCCAGGACAACGTCCTACGAAAATAAGAACCCTCCCCCGCCATCCGCGCGGCAAAATCACCTCCTTTTTACTAATCTCGATTCTATAATTTTTTAAATCAATATAATTGAGATTTGTATAGATAGCACACAGGACCAAAACCAAGTGGTACGGATAAGGGCATCCACAATGTGTAGCCAAATGTGAAAATAGCTTTTGGCATCGTGGGAACCATTGTGGATGGTGTTGCCAAAGCCAAAAAGATGGAACCAAAGCTCCCTGATTGATTGATTGAAGGAATAGAAAAATGCAACGTCTCTCCTCTTTCTCCCATGCTTGGACGCATGTAGTACAGTATAGAGCACAGAGTCTACTCCCCTATCCCTTCTATCACAAATCACAAAGTAGTGAGGCATCAAATCACAAAAGCACGGACGAAGCAACCATCATTTCACTCTTCGCTGACTCCGCTTCTCCATCGTCTTCTTCGAGAAGCCATCTCACCGCATTAGTTATAGTAGTACTAGTAAAGGACTTCCTGGATGCAAATAAGGCGGTTGTCTCGGCTTGCAGGCGGCACTTGCGAACGACTTACCGTGGTCTCCCTCAATGGTGTTCTCCGTCGAACGCACTTCGCCAAACCACCAAAAAAAATTATCGTTGACGTCACCGCAATGGGGAAGGAAGTCAAATATAGTTACTACTCCCTCCTTTCATCTATATAGGGCCTAATGCATTTTTCAAGGATGCCTTTGACTATTGATAAGATTAATAATACATGAGATATATAATGTGAAAATTATATCATTGGAAGCTTCTTTCACGTACGAATTTGATGGTATGCTTTGTGTAACTTGCATGTCATATATTATTGATCCAAAACTTGCTCAAAGTTAGTATCAAAAAACATATTAGGCCCTATATAGATGGAAGGAGGGAGTACCTTCATTTTTTTGTACACAAGGCTAGTATATCAAAATTACAATTTGCAAAGGGTCACTAACTCTAATCGAGGCAAAATTGATGGGGTTAGCAACCAAGGACATTAATATCCCCTGCATGCATGCGGAAGTGAGAAGGTTGGTTTGCATGGCGCTGCATTAATCAAGCGATGAGTTGTGAGATGGTTACCTCTTTGGTCTTTGGAGAAAAAATATGCATTAATTGACATGTGAAACGAGGATTTGTATCGATTAAATCCCGCGAAGGAAAACCCAGCCTTTCTTTTTTAACACTAGTACTCCTAGTACGTACGTACTTATCCTGTTTGGGTCTAGGCCTTGCATTGCCAAACTTTGCCACACATTTTTTCCAAGCTTGCCTAAAGTTTTCAAAATGAGAAGGAGGTACACTTGCGCACGGCTATCGCGGTGGCACCGCACCCTCACATGGTCGCTCCTGCACGCCGCGGTCGCACTGCACCCTCACACGGTCGTTCCTGCACGCCGCAAACCCAACCAAGGGAACGCACCCTCACGGACACGTGTTGTCGCATGGGAACACACCAAACTCAGCCATCCTATCGCTGACACATAATTTTCGTTCATAGAGCATGTTTATCCAACCGTATGTTGGGGAGTATCCGTACGGCCCGTGCGGTGGTCTGTTGGGGAAGAAGAAGAGGTGAGGTCGGTGTCAAAACCGGCGGATCTCGGGTAGGGGGTCCCGAACTGTGCGTCTAGGCCGGATGGTAACAGGAGACAGGGGACACGAAGTTTTACCCAGGTTCGGGCCCTCTCGATGGAGGTAAAACCCTACATCCTGCGTGATTAATATTGATGATATGGGTATTACAAGAGTTGATCAACCACGAGATCAGAGAGGCTAAACCCTAGAAGCTAGCCGATGGTATGATTGTTGATGGTATGTTGTCCTACGGACTAAAACCCTCCGGTTTATATAGACACCGGAGAGGGTTAGGGTTACATAAAGTCGGTTACAATGGTAGGAGATCTGAACATCCGTATCGCCAAGCTTGCCTTCCACGCCAAGGAAAGTCCCTTCCGGACACGGGACGGAGTCTTTCAATCTTGTATCTTCATAGTCCAGGAGTCCGGCTGAAGGTATAGTTCGGCTATCCGAACACCCCCTAATCCAGGACTCCCTCAGTGAGGAAGAAGGAAAGAAGGTTAGGAGACATTGGATATTATCCAACCGCCTGAAATGGTAGACTGACCCAAGTCAGGCGACTTGCATAACAAATATATGTTTTTACACAGCAAAAGATCCATAAAAACAACAACATAAAGAAAAACTATCACTGCTCGCGGAAAGAGACGACCTCTCATCGTCTTTGGCTGCCGGCGCGAACCAGCCATCGCTTCGACGTGTGTCTCCGCACCGTGGTTTCCTCGGCCTCCAGCTACTCGTTCGAGCGAAGCGTGCGAGCGCTCTGCACGGACGAGAGCACAGCCCGGTTCAAGTCGAGGACGTCCGGTTCCGCCTGCAGGAGGGCCTCGATGGCAGCGGCATCCGCGCCTCCGCGTCGAGTCGAGCCTCCGCCGCCCGGTTCAAGTCTAGGACGTCCGGTTCCGCCTGCAGGAGGGCGTCGATGAGAGCGGCATCCGCGCGCTCTGCGTCGAGTCGAGCCTCTGCCGCCCGGTTCAAGTCCAGGACGTCCGGTTCCGCCTGCAGGAGGGCCTCGATGGCAGCGGCATCCGCGCGCTCCGCCTCAAGTTGAGCCTCCGCGCCCGGTTCACATCCACGACATCCGGTTCCGCCTGCAGGAGAGCCTCGATGGCAGCGGCATGCGCGCGCTCCGCGTCGAGTTGAGCCTCTGCCTCCCGGTCCTCCTTTAGTATCGCCATGTTGAACCGCTGGTCCGCCTGCACCATGGGGGACTCGGACGCCGGCACGAAGTCGACGTCCATCGTCTCATACCCATCGGGGGCCTTCTGCGCCGCGACCTCCGCCATGAACATTGGATCGGCTTCCTCCTCCTCGTAGCTTGGCTCCAGAGAACTCGGGGATTGGCCCGCCGCAAAGCGAGCTTGGGAACGGAGGTCTGTGGCGCCGACCGCCCCGCGATTTCTGCGCGGCGCTCCGGCGTCAGCATCTTGTAGTAAGTGATCTTGCGGCGCACCATGGCTTTCCGGCAAACTAGGGGACGCTTGATGCGGGCTAGGGGATCGAAAGGTGGGGGAATGGGCTGGAGATTTGGTGTGGTTTTAGGGCAGTGGCTGGCGTAGGCCGAGCAGCGAAGGTTCTGGTGTGAATAGTGGTTCCGGTGACGACCGGTCAATCGGTTTTGACTGTACATCGCTCTTGTCGCGTTCGCGTTGCAGCCCGGCACGCTGGACCCTCCACGTCGCTCACCGAATGGAACGCGCTTCGTCTTGCGTTTTCGCTCGCTTGTGGGACCGCAGTTGAGAGCAAACCGACGTCCCTCCCCCTCCCCCGCCCGCGTCATTTATTATACCACCACTCCCTCCATTTTATGCGGAGTAAATAAAAACAGAGGGAGTATACTACGGATGAGGATCCCCTGACGTGGCCGAACCCATTGAGTAACTGACATGCGGGGCCTAGCAAGCATGGGGTCCGCCAGTAAGTGACCGAAAGGGAGGGTAAGGCAGGGATACCTACGTCAGAGGATCCACTTCCACTATACTACTTTGACCAAATGTTAGAGTAATAATATATGACATGCAACTTACACAAATGTTAGAGTAATAATATATGACATGCAACTTATACGGTCAAATTCGTATGTGAAAGGAGTTTCCAATGATATAATTTTCACATTATACATCTCATGTACTATTAATCTTGTCAATAGTCAAATTGGAAACCGTCTCGAGTACAAATCTAGGAGTGCGTACGAATCTAACAATATTGATTGGCGTTGTTAAATGTTGATACCTTTTTGATCAAAGTAGATATACTTTGACTACACATAAAACTTATATGTAAACTAGAAAGGATAGGAGGGAGTATATTGTACGTTCAAAAACGAAACGAACATTGAATACCCTTTATATATGATTTGCGGATGCTATGATCACCGGTTCAAAATTTTGAATCCTCCTTAGGTATCACGTGCCCCCACTCGTTCCCTCTTGATTTCATCTCGGGGTCTGAAGATCTATCGAAAGAGGACTAGGGTGGATACATGCGAATGATACTCGGCGGAATGTTCAAATGAGGCATGCAGGAGGATGGACTCGACTGGAGGGCGACATGATCGATGGAGAAGAGGGTTGGAGAAGAATGATAAATAGGCAAACGCCACATGGTTATACTTGAACGGCTCAAATAAACAATAAGTTGTCTCGCTTGGCCTACATAGTGAAAGGCCTAATGCGCAACGCAGAGCACTGACGCTCGAATATGGCCGGGAAAACAGGGAAACAGACATGTGGGGCACACCCGTCGGGACGATGTAGCGCATACTAGTCCAATGGAGGAGCTGGCCCACGACCTCCTCGCCACCGACAACTGCTCATGTGGGTCGTTGGGGCCAACAACGGGGCGCAGCTCCAGCACCGCCTCTGGACACGGCGACCGCGGTGAGCGACACGCTCATATCATCGCTAGACACGGTCGGTTTCAGTTTGCCGAGGGTGGCGTTAATGCTGTGGCACGACCAACGGTATGTTTGGTTTGTGCCCAAGGTTGCCCCATCAAAGCATTGGGTAGCCAAAATTTTGGTTGAGGTATTGGTTGCCCATGATTTGGCCGACATTGGCAAGAAAAATGAACTTGAGTTGGCTAGAGTTCATTGGCATGCCAAAGAAATGGCAACCGTCCAAACAAAGACCAAGCTTTGGGTCATGACCAAAATTTTGGTTGAGGTATTGGTTGCCCATGATTTGGCCGACATTGGCAAGAAAAATGAACTAGAGTTGGCTAGAGTTCATTGGCATGCCAAAATATGGCAACCATCCAAACAAAGACCAATCTTTTGGTCATGACCAAAATTTTGGCAAGGTGCACTTTGGCCACAATCCGAACACACCCCAACACCCGGCTCGTCGAGGATGCACGGGGCGCCGCGATGCGTCCGCGGAGTGGTGTAGCGCGGCCAACTGCATCCTCTGAACCTGAGACCATGCCGGGTCGTCTTTCTTTTCCAATGACATGCGGGGATCGCATGTGAGCAAAGGGCATCTCCAACGTTGCCACGACCGCAGCTGCCTACCCTGGCACACCAAAACCCTCGTCCCTCGCACCCTCGCGCGGTGCGTTCCCAGCCGGCACCAGCTTCCCGCATTCATGCCGTCCGTTCGTATGTCGTCATTAAGAGGCTCGGTGCCCGCGGAACCAACTCCGGCGACTTAATGACGCACCCGGACGCTTGGCCTCATCGGAATGAGCTACTTAAAGCGGCAACGCCCCGCTAACCTCCACACCATAGCGCATCGTCCTCCTACCTGGAACCACATCCGCCATGACCGCAAACGCGAACGCTCTGCGGGAGAGCTTGTCTTCGGGGATGGAGCTCGAGGTCGTTGCCCTCGCTCAAGTCGCCACACAAGCGGTGGCCACGCTGGCGGCCGACAACGGGAGCACCGTCAGCCACGCGTACTACTTGCCGCCGTCCAACGTCCGGCACCGCTGAGGTCGGGGACTCCTCCGAGGATGAGTAGGGCATGGGAGGCGGCAGGGCATGGTATGCCAACTGGCCGGACTATCTCCCGTGTTCTACTTTTCCTTGCCGGAGACCGCACCTTCACTTCACAGGTCTTGAACCCCGCCCCCGTACATGGAGATCACAGATGGAGGACGTCGGTCGCCACCGTTGAATAGGTTTAGGGTCGGGTTTCTTTTATTTTTTTTGTCCTATAAAAGTTCGAAATGTAATGAAAATCTGCCGTGTTTGCATTAATCTCGGCCGGTGTATATGAACTTTCACAATAATATACATATTGTAGGAGTACTAGCAAGATGCCCGTGCGTTGCACGGAAGATCAAGATCTTGTGGGAGAAAAGAATGAACGAGGGAAAGCCTTATCTGCAAATGTGGAGAGGAGTGCGGGTAAATTGTCATAGTTTCCTTCCTATCCGTTAGATATAGATCGGACGGCCTATATTGCAGGATTGGACACATTTTTCTACATCTACGGGAACCTATGAAAGGGTTAACGTAAATTGCCTCTCTTTCTCTCTCCTCCCCTGATTTTCATGGTGGTGGGCCCCTCCCTCCCCCCAATCTACAATCAACAGCTCACATGTTTCACATTGTGTTAATTACGTAACTGGGATTACGTAGGTGTAGCATTACTCGTCCTAAAAAACCCAACTAAGCCAACCTCCCAGCATATCGCGCGGGAAAAGACCCGGCCGCGCCATTTTAGTCGGGATTACCGGATTACTAGTAGTAGTATCGATGGATCGTGCGAAGCAACATTTTTTTGCGGGGGCGAAGCACCTAGTTTCAAAGGAAAAAATGTGGTACACTCACAGCACTCCTGTCGCGGTCCATTTGAAAGCACAAGTGCTCCCTGGGTGGTTTTGGTAATTAATGTCAACATATCTCTTGTTGGACTAACACTTTTACCTAGTATGTTTCAGATAAGTTCAACAATGGAGTGGCATGGACTAGAGGATGTGGAACCCCTTCAAGATGCTAAGGACAAAGGATTGGCTCAAGCTTCAAGATCAAGACTCTACATTTTCTATTTTAGTGATCCAAGATCACATTTAGTCTATAGGAAAAGCCAATACTATCAAGAGGGGATGAGGTGTTGCTTAATGGCCTGCTTGCTCAAAGTGCTTAGTGATATGCTCCAAAACCCTCAACTACCTTCCCACATCCACATATGACCTAAACCAAAAGTCAAACTCGGCCCCACCGATTCTATCTATCCGGCGCCACCGAGTTTCAGATGTCATAGCCACTGCCACAAACCCTAGCAAATCGGTTTCACCAATAGGGATCTCGGTCTCACCGAGATGGGATTGTAATCTCTCTGTGTATGTCCATTACCAAAATCGGTCTCACCGAGTTTGAGCAATTGGTACTACCGAGATTACAATGCAAACCCTCTGGTTAGCTTATTACCAAAATCGGTCCCACCAAGTTTGTGTAATCGGTCTCATCGAGTTTGCCTGACCAACTCTCTGGTTAGCTAATTACCAAAATCAGTCCCACCGAGTTTGTGTAATCGGTCACACCGAGATTACGTTATGCCCTAACCCTAACCATATCGTTCCTACCGAGTTGCATCTCAGTCCCATCGAAAATCCTAATGGTCACTAGGTTTGCTGAATGGGTCCGACCGAGTTTAACCATTCGGTCCCACCGAGTTTGGCAAATTGTGTGTAACGTTTAGATTTTGTGTGGAGGCTATATATACCCCTCCACCCACTCTTCATTCGGGGAGAGAGCCATCAGAACATACCTACACTTTCAATACACATTTTCTGAGAGAGAACCACCTACACTTGTGTTGAGGTCAAGATATTCCATTCGAACCATATGAATCTTGATCTCTAGCCTTCCCCAAGTTGCTTTCCACTCAAATCTTCTTTCCACCAAATCCGAATCCTGTGAGAGAGAGTTGAGTGTTGGGGAGACTATCATTTGAAGCACAAGAGCAAGGAGTTCATCATCAACACACCATTTGTTACTTCTTGGAGAGTGGTGTCTCCTAGATTGGCTAGGTGTCACTTGGGAGCCTCCAACAAGATTGTGGAGTTGAACCAAGGAGTTTGTAAGGGCAAGGATATCGCCTACTTCATGAAGATCTACCGCTAGTGAGGCAAGTCCTTCGTGGGCGACGGCCGTGATGGAATAGACAAGGTTGCTTCTTCGTGGACCCTTCGTGGGTGGAGCCCTCCGTGGACTCGCGCAACCGTTACCCTCTGTGGGTTGAAGTCTCCATCAACGTGGATGTACGATAGCACCACCTATCGGAACCACGACAAAAACATCAGTGTCTCCAATTGTGTTTGAATACTCCAAACCCTTCTCTTTACATTCTTGCAAGTTGCATGATTTACTTTCCGCTGCTCATATACTCATTGCATGCTTGCTTGATATGTATTGTGTTTGTTAAACTTGTGCTTAAACTCCACTTAAACTTAAGTATATTAAAAACTGCAACTTTTGGCACTTAGTGTCTAATCACCCCCCCCCTCTAGACACCTCTTCTCGATCCTTTCACCATTGCACCCCACACACGCTCGGTCCTGCACACGGCTCACGCAAACAGAACGCGCTTCGGCTTGCCTCTTCACTAACACGTGGGACTGCACTTGGAGAAACCGACCATGCGCCAAACTCCCCCCGCCCACCGCGCGAAAATCCTCCCCCCCCACACACACACCCAAAAATTCCCCCCCAAATCCGATTCAACCGCCCTTCGGCCAACTAGCCAATAATATTCCCCAAACCCCCCTCCCCCCTGTCCCCCTCCACTCCATTCTCTCCGCCAAAGACGCCCTCCCCGCTGCGCCGATACGTCGGCGCCGCGGTTCGTCGATCCTCTCGCTCCCACAGTACGCTCTCGTAGACTGACGTCCTCTAGCCGTGCCGCCACCTCTGGCTACGTTCTTGTGGAGGCGCACGGCGGTCAGTGCCACCACCGCTGGCAACGTTCGTGTGGATACGCACGGCGGTCAGCTTCTCCCACGGTACGCGCATTCTAGACTGAGGCCCCGTTCATGTCGGTGTAGCGCTGAATGTTAGCTGATAGACGGTGTTAATCTCACTGTTTGCCGAAGTAGTTTACTGTCAATATGCTCTGCTTAAGAAGCTTCCTTGACCTGTTCTGCACTCAATCTGCTTAGCTGAGATGGCATGCCAAGGCCGATTAGTTGCTAAAATGTCCTGCCATATATTTATTGTGATGTAGATTGCCATGGTCTAGTAGCCAATCTGTTAGCTGAAATAGCTCTACACCATTTTATACTCGATCTTTGTTGCTGCGATGGCCTTCGATAGTTCGATGGATGTGTGCTCGGCCTCATTGACTGCTAAAACAGCCTGCCATAATTTGGCACTCAAATCTGTTTGCTGAATTAGCTTTACATATATTTCGTTACTTAGATCTGCTCGTCCAAATATCTTGCCATAGCTTTAGACATCGACCTAGGTTTTTTTTCTGGACTTCATAAAAAAGCATATATGTTTTTCCTGTAATATCTAGTAGAAGAACTAATTTGTATGTCTAATAGATGGACAGGACTTGGATAACTTCTGCTCGAAGATTATCCGCTGCATATGTCGAGGGGGTTGAAAACTTCATGAACTTTATCAGAGCTGAGTATGGTGGTCCGAAATCATATGTGCTCTGCCCGTGTAGCAGTTGTATGAATTCAGTTACAAGACCCCAGTCAACTG
The DNA here is from genome assembly GCF_003073215.2 of Triticum urartu. Taxonomy (NCBI): domain Eukaryota; kingdom Viridiplantae; phylum Streptophyta; class Magnoliopsida; order Poales; family Poaceae; genus Triticum; species Triticum urartu. The sequence goes on from NC_053024.1 coordinate 498,832,851, forward strand.
TGCAAAATCATCTACACTTGTATGGGATGTCGGTCACATATACTAGGTGGGTTCATCATGGTGAAGCTGTGAACGTCAATGTTATTGACTACGTGGAAGCAGCAGATCACCATCTTGATCTACCTGATGCTCAGGTGGAAGAGGAGGAGGAGGTGGTGGTGGCAGAGCCAGTGAGTTTGACCAACATTGAAACAATGCTACAAAATGCTCGTGCATTCCATGAACTATCACCTGCAGAAGAAAAACGGTGGACCCGCATGTTGGAACAATGCAATGTTGCTGTCAGTATTCTCAGCTATGGTCACCTTTCTTCAGGTGAAGACATCTGAGCGGATGACCAACAAATCATTCGATGCGATGTTGGCTGCTTTCCGCGAATCTTTCCCAGATGCGTCTGAGCTGCCACACACCTACAGTAAAATGAAGAATTTCCTTCGTGTAGTTGGAATTGGATATGATATGATCCATGTTTGTAAGAATAATTGTGTTATGTTCCGGGAGGATTATGCCAACTTAAGTGAATGCCCGAAATGCAAATCATCAAGATGGAAAGATGGCGATGCTGTGAAGAGGATTCCTCATAATGTTCTGAGACATTTTCCAATTACACCAAGATTGCAGAGGTTGTTTCATGATGCTGAAACAAGAGAGGATGTAATGTGGCATTCTAGGAACCAGGAGTACAGAGATCAGAATGTAATGAGCCATCCATCTCATGGTAGTGAGTGGAAAAGCTTCAATGATAAACACAGAGAGTTTGCTGCTGACCCGAGAAACATTATACTTGACTTAGCTTCAGATGGATTTAACCCATTTGGCCACCAGAGCGCCACATATAGCATGTGGCCAGTGCTTGTTATCCCTTACAACATGCCTCCAAATGTCTGCACCGAAGAATAAAACTACATGATGGCCTTGCTCATCCCAGGTCCAAAAATTCTTGGAAAGGATTTTGATTTGTTCATGGAGCCTCTTGTGGAGGAACTTCAACAGCTATGGAAGGGTGTTCTCGCTCGAGACCTATATAGCAGCCCACCAGCTGATTTCTTTCTGCGTGCTGTTATAATTTGGTGCATCCATGATTATCTGGCTTTGGGCACTATGTCAGGGCGAACGACACATGGTTACAATGCATGTGTTCGCTGTGACAGGAATCCGCTGTCATACGCAATACTTAGCAAGATCTATTACATTGGACACCGTTGTTTCCTTGCCAAGGACAAGCCGCATCCTAGAAAATACCGAACACATGTGTTCAATACAAAGCATGAAAACTGTGATGCGCCAAAGAGGCTCACCGCCGATGAGTTGCAAGTGTAATTAGAGAAGGTCAGGCATATTACACCAGGAAACCATCCTGGTAATGGTAGCGGGAAAAGGAAGCATGGCAGGGTAGAAGAGAGATTATTGTTTACGCGCAGGTACACTTTGTGGGACTTGGAGTATTGGAAATATTTGGATCTAAGGCATAATCTTGATGTGATGCACATCGAGAAAAATATATGTCACAGCATTATCGGCACACTTCTTAATATTGAAGGCAAGACGAAAGATACCTTAAAATCTAGGATTGATATGACACACCTGGGTATCAGAAAGGATTTGCAGGTGCAAGATGAAGGTAAACAACGGGATATGGCACCAGCTATGTACGTCTTGGACAAGGTAAAAAGAAAAGAATTCTGCGAGGTCCTGTCACGTGTGAGATTCCCACATGGATTTGCTTCCAACCCTGAAAGGAGAGTCAGTGCAGATGGAAAAAAGGTACAAGGGTTGAAAACTCATGACTGCCACGTCCTACTGTTGGAAATATGCCCTAGAGGCAATAATAAATAAGTTATTATTATATTTCCTTGTTCATGATAATCGTTTATTATCCATGCTATAATTGTATTGATAGGAAACTCAGATACATGTGTGGATACATAGACAACACCATGTCCCTAGTAAGCCTCTAGTTGACTAGCTCGTTGATCAATAGATGGTTACGGTTTCCTGACCATGGGCATTGGGTGTCGTTGATAACGGGATCACATCATTAGGAGAATGATGTGATGGACAAGACCCAATCCTAAGCATAGCACTAGATCGTGTAGTTCGTATGCTAAAGCTTTTCTAATGTCAAGTATCATTTCCTTAGACCATGAGATTGTGCAACTCCCGGATACCGTAGGAGTGCTTTGGGTGTGCCAAACGTCACAACGTAACTGGGTGGCTATAAAGGTACACTACGGGTATCTCCGAAAGTGTCTGTTGGGTTGGCACGAATCGAGACTGGGATTTGTCACTCCGTGTGACGGAGAGGTATCTCTGGGCCCACTCGGTAGGACATCATCATAATGTGCACAATGTGATCAAGGAGTTGATCATGGGATGATGTGATACGGAACGAGTAAAGAGACTTGCCGGTAACGAGATTGAACAAGGTATCAGGATACCGACGATCGAATCTCGGGCAAGTATCGTACCGATAGACAAAGGGAATTGTATACGGGATTGATTAAGTCCTTGACATCGTGGTTCATCCGATGAGATCATCGTGGAACATGTGGGAACCAACATGGGTATCCAGATCCCGCTGTTGGTTATTGACCAGAGAACGTCTCGGTCATGTCTGCATGGTTCACGAACCCGTAGGGTCTACACACTTAAGGTTTGATGATGCTAGGGTTATAAAGGAAGCTTGTATGTGGTTACAGAATGTTGTTCGGAGTCCCGGATGAGATCTCGGACGTCACGAGGAGTTCCGGAATGGTCCGGAGGTAAAGATTTATATATAGGAAGTCCTATTTCGGCCATCGGGACAAGTTTCGGGGTTATCGGTATTGTACCGGGACCACCGGAAGGGTCCCGGGGGTCCACCGGGTGGGGCCACCTATCCCGGAGGGTCCAATGGGCTGAAGTAGGAAGGGATCCAGCCCAAAGTGGGCTGGGGAGCCACTTCCCCCTAGGGCCCATGCGCCTAGGGTGGGGGGGAACCCTAAGGAAGAGTCCCAAAGGGGTAAGGCACCTCCTAGGTGCCTTGGGGAGGAGGGATTCCTCCCTTGGCCGCCGCCCCCCCTAGGAGATTGGATCTCCTAGGGCCGGCGCCCCCCCCCCTTGGGCTCCCTATATATAGTGAGGGAGGAGGGCCTCTCAAGAGACAACTTTTGCCTTTGGTGCAGCCCTCTCCCCTCTCCCAAGTACTTCTCCTCTCCCGTGGTGCTTGGCGAAGCCCTGCAGGATTGCCACGCTCCTCCATCACCACCACGCCGTTGTGCTGCTGCTGGATGGAGTCTTCCTCAACCTCTCCCTCTCTCCTTGCTGGATCAAGGCATGGGAGACATCGTCGGGCTGTACGTGTGTTGAACGCGGAGGTGCCGTCCGTTCGGCACTAGGATCTCCGGTGATTTGAATCACGACGAGTACGACTCCATCAACCCCGTTCACTTGAACGCTTCCGCTTAGCGATCTACAAGGGTATGTAGATGCACTCTCCTTCCCCTCGTTGCTGGTCTCTCCATAGATAGATCTTGGTGATACGTAGGAAAATTTTGAATTTCTGCTACGTTACCCAACAGTGGCATCATGAGCTAGGTCTATTGCGTAGTTACTATGCACGAGTAGAACACAAAGTAGTTGTGGGCATCGATATTGTCAATTATCTTGCCGTTACTAGTCTTATCTTGATTCGGCGGCATTGTGGGATGAAGCGGCCCGGACCAACCTTACACGTACGCTTACGTGAGACCGGTTCCACCGACTGACATGCACTAGTTGCATAAGGTGGCTGGCGGGTGTCTGTCTCTCCCACTTTAGTCGGGTCGGATTCGATGAAAAGGGTCCTTATGAAGGGTAAATAGCAATTGGCATATCACGTTGTGGTCTTTGCGTAGGTAAGAAACGTTCTTGCTAGAAACCCATAGCAGCCACGTAAAACATGCAAACAACAATTAGAGGACGTCTGACTTGTTTTTGCAGGGTATGCTATGTGATGTGATATGGCCAAAGGATGTGATGAATGATATATGTGATGTATGAGATGATCATGTTCTTGTAATAGGAATCACGACTTGCATGTCGATGAGTATGACAACCGGCAGGAGCCATAGGAGTTGTCTTAATTTATTTATGACCTGCGTGTCAACATAAACGTCATGTAATTACTTTACTTTATTGCTAACCATTAGCTGTAGTAGTAGAAGTAATAGTTGGCGAGACAACTTCATGAAGACACGATGATGGAGATCATGATGATGGAGATCATGGTGTCATGCCGGTGACGATGATGATCATGGAGCCCCGAAGATGGAGATCAAAAGGAGCTATATGATATTGGCCATATCATGTCACTTTTTGATTGCATGTGATGTTTATCATGTTTATACATCTTATTTGCTTAGAACGACGGTAGTAAATAAGATGATCCCTCATAATAATTTCAAGAAAGTGTTTCCCCTAACTGTGCACCGTTGCGACAGTTCGTTCGTTTCTAAGCACCACGTGACGATCGGGTGTGATAGATTCCAACGTTCACATACAACGGGTGTAAGACAGATTTACACATGCAAACACTTAGGTTGACTTACCGAGCCTAGCATGTACAGACATGGCCTCGGAACACAGAAGACCGAAAGGTCGAGCATGAGTCGTATAGAAGATACGATCAACATGAAGATGTTCACCGATGTTGACTAGTCCGTCTCACGTGATGATCGGACACGGCCTAGTTGACTCGGATCATGTAATCGCTTAGATGACTAGAGGGATGTCTATCTGAGTGGGAGTTCATAAGATGAACTTAATTATCCTGAACATAGTCAAAAGATCTTCGCAAATTATGTCGTAGCTCGCGCTTCAGTTCTACTGTTTAGATATGTTCCTAGAGAAAATTTAGTTGAAAGTTGATAGTAACAATCATGCGGACTAGGTCCTTAAACTGAGGATTGTCCTCATTGCTTCATAGAAGGCTTATGTCCTTAATGCACCGCTCAGTGTGCTGAACCTCGAAAGTTGTCTGTGGATGTTGCGAACATCTGACATACACGTTTTGATAACTACATGATAGTTCAGTTAAACGGTTTAGAGTTGAGGCACCGAAGACATTTTGAAACGTCGTGAAACATATGAGATGTTTCGAGGGCTGAAATTGGGATTTCAGGCTCGTGCCCACGTCAAGAGGTATAAGACCTCCGACGATTTTCTTTGCCTGCAAACTAAAGGGGAAAAGCTCAATTGTTGAGCTTGTGCTCAGATTGTCTAAGTACAACAATCATTTGAATCGAGTGGGAGTTGATCTTCCAGATGAGATAGTGATGTTTCTCCGAAGTCATTACCACCAAGCTGCTAGAGCTTCGTGATGAACTATAATATATCAGGGACATATATGATGATCCTGGAGATATTCGTGATGTTTGACACCACAAAAGTAGAAATCAAGAAGGAGCATCAATTGTTGATGGTTGGTGAAACCACTAGTTTCAAGAAGGGCAAGGGCAAGAAGGGATACTTCGTGAAACGGCAAATAAGCTGCTGCTCTAGTGAAGAAACCCAAAGTTGAACCCAAACCCAAGACTAAGTGCTTCTGTAATAAGGGGAACAACCACTGGAGCAGAATTACCCTAGATACTTGGTAGATTAGAAGGCTGGCAAGGTCGATAGAAGTATATTGGATATACATTGCGTTGATGTGTACTTTACTAGTACTCCTAGTAGCACCAGGGCATTAGATACCGGTTCGGTTGCTAAGTGTTAGTAACTCGAAATAAAAGCTACGGAATAAACGGAGACTAGCTAAAGGTGAGCTCACGATATGTGTTGGAAGTGTTTCCAATGTTGATATGATCAAGCATCACACGCTCCCTCTACCATCGAGATTGGTGTTAAAACCTAAATAATTGTTATTTGGTGTTTGCGTTGAGCATAGACATGATTGGATTATGACTATAGCAATACGGTTATTCATTTAAGGAGAATAATTGTTACTCTGTTTATTTGAATAATACCTTCAATGGTCTTACGCCTAAAATGAATAGTTTATTGAATCTCGATCGTAGTGATACACATGTTCATGCCAAAAGATAGTAATGATAGTACGACCTACTTGTGGCACTGCCATGTAAGTCATATCGGTATAAAACACATGAAGAAGCTCCATGTAGATGGATCTTTGGACTCACTCATTTTTGAAAAGTCTGAGACATGCGAACCATGTCTATTGGTGTGTATGCATGAAGAAACTCCATGCAAATGGACCGTTTGAACTCACTTGATTTAGAATCACTTGAGACATGCAAATCATACCACATGGGCAAGATGACTGAAAGCCTCGTTTTCAGTAAAATGGAACTAGAAAGCAACTTGTTGGAAGTAATACATTTTGATGTGTGCAATCCAATGAGTGCTGAGGCATGTAGTGGATATCGTTATGTTCTTACTTCACGGATGATTTGAGTAGATGTTGAGTATATTTACTTGATGAATCACGAGTCTGAATTACTGAAAGGTTCAAGTAATTTCAGTGTGAAGTTGAAAGATCGTCGTGACAAAAGGATAAAATATCTATGATATGATCATAGAGATGAATATCTGAATTACGAGTTTGGCACAGAATTAAGACATTGTGGAAATTGTTTCACAACTAATACAGCCTGGAACACCATAGTGTGATGGTGTGTCCGAACATCATAACTGCACCCTATTGGATATGATGCATACCATGATGTCTCTTATCGAATCACCACAATAGTTTATGGGTTAGGCATTAGAGACAACCACATTCACTTTAAAAGGGGCACCACGTAATTCCGATGAGATGACACCGTATGAACTATGGTTTAAAGAAACCTAAGCTGTCATTACTTAAAAGTTTGGGGCTGCGACGCTTATGTGAAAAAGTTTCAAGCTGATAAGCTCGAACCCAAAGCAGATAAATGCATCTTCATAGGACACCCAGAACAGTTGGGTATACCTCCTGTCTCAGATCCGAAAGCAATAAGGGATTGTTTCTACAATCGGGTCCTTTCTCGAGGAAAAGTTTCTCTCGAAAGAATTGAGTGGGAGGATGGTGGAGACTTGATGAGGTTATTGAACCGTCTCTTCAACTAGTGTGTGGAAGGGCACAGGAAGTTGTTCCTGTGGCACCTACACCAATTGAAGTGGAAGCTTATGATAGTGATCATGAAACTTCAGATCAAGTCACTACCAAACCTCGTAGGATGACAAGGATGCGTACTACTTCAGAGTGGTACGTAATCCTGTCTTGGAAGTCATGTTGCTAGACAACAATGAACCTACGAGCTATGGAGAAGCGATGGTGGGCCTAGATTCCGATAAATGGCTCGAGGCCATAAAATCCGAGAGAGGATCCATGTATGAAAACAAAGTGTAGACTTTGGAAGAACAGCTCGATGGTCGTAAGGCTATTGAGTACAGATGGATTTTAAAAGGAAGACGGACAATGATGGTAAATGTCACCATTAAGAAAGCTCGACTTGTCGTTAAGAAGTTTACCGACAAGTTCAAGGAGTTGACTACGATGAGACTTTCTCACCCGTAGCGATGATAAGAGTCTGTTGGAATTATGTTAGCGATTACTGCATTATTTATGAAATCTTGCAAATAGGATGTCAAAACATTGTTTCCTCGATGATTTTCTTGAGAAAAGGTTGTATGTGATACAATTGGAAGGTTTTGTCAATCCTGAAAGATGCTAATAAGTATGCAAAGCTCCAGCGATCCTTCTAAGGACTGGAGTAAGCATCTTGGAGTTGGAATGTGTGCTTTGATGATGATCAAAGATTTTGGGTTTATACAAAGTTTATGAGAAACTTGTATTTCCAAAGAAGTGAGTGGGAGCACTATAGAATTTCTAATGAATATATGTTGTCGACATATCATAGATCAGAAATGACGTAGAATTTCTAGAAAGCATATAGGGTTATTTGGAAAGTGTTTTTCAATGGAAAGCCTGGATTAAGCTACTTGAGCATTGAGCATCAAGATCTATAAGGATAGATCAAAACGCTTAATGGTACTTTCAAATGAGCACATACCTTGACATGATCTTGAAGGTGTTCAAGATGGATCAGTCAAAGGAGGAGTTCTTGCCTGAGTTCTAAGGTATGAAGTTAAGACTTAAAGCTCGACCACGACAGAATAGAGAGAAAGGACGAAGGCCATCCCCTATGCTTAAGACGTAGGCTCTACAGTATGCTATGATGTGTACCGCACCTGAAGTGTGCCTTGCCATGAGTCAGTCAAGGGGTACAAGAGTGATCCAAGAATGGATCACAGGACAGCGGTCAAAGTTATCCTTAGTAACTAGTGGACTAAGGAACTTTTCTCGATTATGGAGGTGGTAAAAGAGTTCGTCGTAAAGGGTTACGCCGATGCAAGCTTTGACACTAATCCAGATTATTCTGAGTAGTAAACTGGATTCGTATAGTAGAACAGTTATTTGGAATAGCTCCAAATAGAACGTGGTAGCTACATCTAGGAGATGACATAGAGATTTGTAAAGCACACACGGATCTAAAAGGTTCAGACCCGTTGACTAAAACCTCTCTCACAAGCAACATGATCAAACCCAGAACTCATTGAGTGTTAATCACATAGTGACGTGAACTAGATTATTGACTCTAGTAAACTCTTTGGATGTTGGTCACATGGCGATGTGACCTGTGAGTGTTAATCACATGGCGATGTGAACTAGATTATTGACTCTAGTGCAAGTGGGAGACTGTTGGAAATATGCCCTAGAGGCAATAATAAGTTACTATTATATTTCCTTGTTCATGATAATCGTTTATTATCCATGCTATAATTGTATTGATAGGAAACTCAGATACATGTGTGGATACATAGACAACACCATGTCCCTAGTAAGCCTCTAGTTGACTAGCTCGTTGATCAATAGATGGTTACGGTTTCCTGACCATGGGCATTGGATGTCGTTGATAACTTGATCACATCATTAGGAGAATGATGTGATGGACAAGACCCAATCCTAAGCATAGCACTAGATCGTGTAGTTCGTATGCTAAAGCTTTTCTAATGTCAAGTATCATTTCCTTAGACCATGAGATTGTGCAACTCCCGGATACCATAGGAGTGCTTTGGGTGTGCCAAACGTCACAACGTAACTGGGTGGCTATAAAGGTACACTACGGGTATCTCCGAAAGTGTCTGTTGGGTTGGCACGAATCGAGACTGGGATTTGTCACTCCGTGTGACGGAGAGGTATCTCTGGGCCCACTCGGTAGGACATCATCATAATGTGCACAATGTGATCAAGGAGTTGATCATGGGATGATGTGTTACAGAACAAGTAAAGAGACTTGCCGGTAACGAGATTGAACAAGGTATCAGGATACCGACGATCGAATCTCGGGCAAGTATCGTACCGATAGACAAAGGGAATTGTATACGGGATTGATTAAGTCCTTGACATCATGGTTCATCCGATGAGATCATCGTGGAACATGTGGGAACCAACATGGGTATCCAGATCCCGCTGTTGGTTATTGACCAAAGAACATCTCGGTCATGTCTGCATGGTTCCCGAACCCGTAGGGTCTACACACTTAAGGTTCGATGACGCTAGGGTTATAAAGGAAGCTTGTATGTGGTTACCGAATGTTGTTCGGAGTCCCTGATGAGATCTCGGACGTCACGAGGAGTTCTGGAATGGTTCGGAGGTAAAGATTTATATATAGGAAGTCCTATTTCGGCCATCGGGACAAGTTTCGGGGTTATCGGTATTGTACCGGGACCACCGGAAGGGTCCCGGGGGTCCACCGGGTGGGGCCACCTATCCCGGAGGGTCCAATGGGCTGAAGTAGGAAGGGATCCAGCCCAAAGTGGGCTGGGGCGCCACTTCCCCCTAGGGCCCATGCGCCTAGGGTGGGGGGGGGAACCCTAAGGAAGAGTCCCAAAGGGGTAAGGCACCTCCTAGGTGCCTTGGGGAGGAGGGATTCCTCCCTTGGCCGCCGCCCCCCCTAGGAGATTGGATCTCCTAGGGCCGGCGCCCCCCCCTTGGGCTCCCTATATATAGTGAGGGAGGAGGGCCTTTCAAGAGACAACTTTTGCCTTTGGTGCAGCCCTCTCCCCTCTCCCAAGTACTTCTCCTCTCCCGTGGTGCTCTGCGAAGCCCTGCAGGATTGCCACGCTCCTCCATCACCACCACGCCGTTGTGCTGCTGCTGGATGGAGTCTTCCTCAACCTCTCCCTCTCTCCTTGCTGGATCAAGGCGTGGGAGACATCGTCGGGCTGTACGTGTGTTGAACGCGGAGGTGCCGTCCGTTCGGCACTAGGATCTCCGGTGATTTGAATCACGACGAGTACGACTCCATCAACCCTGTTCACTTGAACGCTTCCGCTTAGCGATCTACAAGGGTATGTAGATGCACTCTCCTTCCCCTCGTTGCTGGTCTCTCCATAGATAGATCTTGGTGATACGTAGGAAAATTTTGAATTTTTGCTACGTTACGCAACACCTACTTCAAAGGGTTTTACCTGTTATCCTTAGAGGATTGGGTCGCCCTGACTTATACAGAGCAGTTGCAGAGTGGGGCCAATTCTTCAGGGAACTCTGCAGTAGGAATATCAGGATAGATGCTTTGGATCGTCTTAGAGACAAGATACCAACTATCCTATGCGACCTTGAGAAGATATATCCTCCAGCCTTCTTTGATGTGATGGTGCATTTGGCTATTCATCTACCTGATGAGGCACTACTTAGATGTCCAGTACAGTATGGCTGGATGTACCCTATTGAAAGGCGGCTAGGCACTTTCAAGGGCTATGTTAGGAACAGAGCTAGACCCGAGGGTTCCATTGCAGAGGCCTACATTGCTACAGAAGCGTTGACATTCTGCTCAAAATACATTGAAACAGCTGATCAGCTTAGCAAAGAGGTGGGTGAAGACAATCCCGGGCTCAATGTTTTCGATTATTCTATTCAACTTACAGGGAAGAGTCGACAAGAGGACAAACCTAAATATTTGGACAAAATGGTTTGGTATGTGTTGAATAACTGTCCTAAGATACTACCTTATATCAAGTAAGTGCAGTACTGCAGCTTATACATCGTAATCTACTAAACTTGCATCACTTTCTTACATATTTAGATGTTTGACGCGATCACTATGTTGTGCAGCCTCTACAAAGAGGAGTTACTGCCGCAAAATCCAAGAAACATTGACAAACTGCTTATGGAAGGATTTGCAAAATGGTTCAAGAACCATGTAAGCTTTTGAAGTGCACTGTCAATTTTTTTTAATATATTGAGTACATAAGATGATCAGCTTGTCTATTTTCTAACCATAGGTTAAGAAGGTGCGGGAGGATGGGCAGGCAGTTGATGATGCCCTTTACTCACTAGCAATGGGTCCTCATACTCGGGTAAGACATTATGAATCTTGCGTTGCTGGAGATGTGCGCTACAACACCCTTGCACGAGACGAAGGAAGGAAGACACAAAACAGTGCCATCATGAGCACGGATATGTATGACAAAGAGACAACTGAAATGTATGCTAACATAATAGACATTATTCAGTTGTAGTATATCTCCAGTTTAGAGGATCATCGGTGTGTGGTTCTATTGTGCTGTCGTTGGTATAACCTGTTTTCTAGGATCGCAAAACCCAGAGCTGATGATTATTTCAAATCCATCAATGTCAAGGCGGCGTACCAGACCAACGAGCCTTTTATTTTGGCAAATCAAGCAACACAGATATTTTTCTTGGAAGACACATTTGCACGTAGTGATGACTGGAGAGTATTGCAAAGGTTTGAGCAGAGGAATTCGTTTAATGAAGTTGCACAACAAGATGATGCTTACACTGCTCCTGATGTACAAGATAACACAGATGTTCCTAATATCTTTGAGAACCATCACGTCAATGACGCCGGCGAAAAGATTGCCTGTCGTGTTGTGGACATACAAGAGTTGATCAAGAAGAAGCCAACGTTCGAGGATGTTGAGGACGAAGAAGAAGATGACACCATGGGGAATTACGATTCAGACTGATACACATGGCGAAGATGTTGACGCTGCTGCTGCGGATGATGATTACATTGCTTTTGTCGTATTTGCCTGTCAGAAGACGTTTTTTATCTACTATGTGAAATTGTGTTTGCTATGACAACTGAAACCTGATGAACATGTTGTTTAGTATTTTGTTGTGAGAACATCACTTGTTATGTATGCTGATTTTTGTTTGGTGATTGTATGGCAACTAAAACATGACGACATTGTTGTTTAGTTGTACTCATATTTGGCTGTGAAACTTGAATTTGATGACATAGTTTGTTCTTGGACTGCAATTTGCTCGACGTCTTCGAATGAGAACAAATCTGACCCGACAGGGCCTCTGCTATTTATTTATATGAGCAAAAGGGGATACCCCCTGATTTCCGTTAATAGAAATCATTAGATGTTCACAACACTACGCCTAGCCTGCTACACAGGTTTCATTCATTACTAGTTTCAGCAAAGTGCTCATGTCGTAGCCACTGAATACATCACGAGTGCTACATACACTTCAAATAAAGAGACAATCATCCTACAAAGCACATCGATTTTACCCATTATCTTCACAAGATCTTTCATCTCCTCATTGCTGTCAAGGTCGTTCAGCAGCTGTTGCTTGGCCATGATCAGAGGAACTGCATCTTTAAGCTTCTGGTCTGCATCTTCCTCTTATGTCGTTCCTTCAGTTACTTGTCCAACACCCCAACCTGCTGGTATTGGGATTCCTCGGCTAACCAAATAATCAGCGTAGTTGCATTCCCCCACATCAGCAACTTCCCAGAAATACAAATCACATGAATCTTCCCTTTTCTGCACGAATCAAATTGGTAGATCATCAACCAAACTATTAAAAAATCAGCAACTGAAAGCAGCAGAACAACACTTAAATATATTATTACCCCATGATTCAGGCATTTGTAGAAGACTCGGCCAGGGTTGCGGATTGTGGTTGAGACGCGACGGATGACTCTGCGTGATTTTCAGGAGTGGCACCACACCAACGACAGCGGGTTGCGATGAGCAATCGGCTGCGGTGCGCGTGCCAGCGAGGGTGTGATGAGACCCACAGGCGATGGTACGGGTTGCGACTTGGCGCATATCTGGTTGTTGCCTGCTGAAGAGCAGGTGGACGAGCAGCCAGCGGACATGGTTGCTGCGGCCAGAGCTTCCGATGCTAGGCAGAGTAAGTAGAGAAGAGGAGAAGCGAACATTGGATATGTCAGTTTCATTACTTGTAGAGTAGCATAGCACCATATATAGTCATAGTCTAGGTTTGGATTCGAACCAGCTACATGAGCACGTCTTTCTTTTTTTCTAAAAATCGGCAACGTCTCATTACTGGTACACTGGCTAGTTCTGTACGCCTTCCCAAGTCTTTGATTTTCTTTCCCTTTTTGGCGAGGATGGAAGGAGGAAAAAATTGAGAGCTCCTGGGACTCGAACCCAAGACCTCTCGGTTGAAAACCAAGGGTGCTAGTCACTTATGTGGCGAACGTTCCTTGTGAGGACGGCAGACGAACGCATTTTCCTCGCAGTTTTCTTCCTATATATAAAAAAGTATGCTACTTGATGTCCGCTTAGTCAACAAAACGATTGTGCCAACCTTGATCGTTGGATTGACATTCAACGTCTGTCGCGTTTCTTCAGTCTCTTCTTCCTCGAACCGCCAAAGCCAAACCAGCGCCGGCGGGACCGCCTGCTCCCGCCTCCCACAGCTGGCTGTGATCTGCCCCGGCTCCTGTTCGTTCCCGTCCGAGGCCTCACCATCTTCCTCCGCCTTGGTTCGCTCGCCGCGGCGCCGCCCTCCGGTGTTGTCAACATGGTCAACAACTGAGAGGAATAAGGAGATGACTGTACATGGTGAGGATGACAGTAGGGACCTAGCAGCGTGCGCAGTAATTTTGTTTTTTCAGGACGGAGAAGGGTATCAACTGGGTTGTGCGGGACCCATGGCCCGTCTAGCCCAGGCTTTTATTTCATATGTTTAGCACATGGCCAGCCCAGTTTGTTTTTTTCCTTTCTGAAAATTGCTAGCCAGCTATTTTGTTTTTTTGCAGAATAACCAATGTAGGCCTACTTGCTTTTCTACGCCCTGCTGGGCCGGAAATCTTTCAAGACGAGGAGGGATGCATTTTGCCCAGAAAATGGGCTATAAGTAATAAGAAATGGGCTATAAGTAATAATAAATGGGCTGTAAAATGAAAAAATACAGCAAACAGATAATTAGTTCCAAAATACTGTTTTCTTTCGGAATTTGATATTTTAAATTTCATTGTTTTTGTGCGGGTAAAATTTCATTGAATTTAAATTAAGGTATATTTAGATTTAAAATTAATTTGAATCTGGATAGAAATTTCGGGTTGTATGCTGTTTGGGACAGATTTGGAGGCTGACTTGTGGGTCTACTAGGTTGACGTGTACTTTGGCTTTGTCAACTTAGTCCACAAACGATTCTAGCAGCATTGACCGTTGGATGTTAATCCAACGGCCGTGCTGCTTCTTCAATATCTGATCTTCTTGCTCGAGCCGCCCAAACCAGCTTCAGTGGGACTGCCTGCTCCCGCCTCCCGTGGCCGGCTGTGCTGCCGCATAGGCCGCACCGCCCCACCCTACTTCATTGCTGGCCAGGACATTCCTCTACTCACCCACACCTCCTGTTATTTTCCGGCAACGGCAGCCGGACCAGTAAACCCTCGTACTCCCCACCGCGTGGGCAACCATTGCTGAGTCTTCCCTGGCTCCGTGTCGTTCCCTTCCTAGGCCTCACCCTCGTCCACCGCCATGGTGCTCTCGGCGCGGCCTGGTCAACTTGGTCAACGAACTGTTGGGGAACGTAGTAGTTTCAAAAAAAATCCTACACACACGCAAGAACATGGTGATAAATAGCAACGAGAGGGGAGAGTGTTGTCTACGTACCCTCGTAGACCGGAAGCGGAAGCGGAAGCGTTATAACAACGCGGTTGATGTAGTCGTACGTCTTCACGGCCCGACCGATCAAGCACCGAAACTACGGCACCTCCGAGTTCTAGCACACATTCAGCTCGATGACGATCCCTGGACTCCGATCCAGCAGAATGTCGGGGAAGAGTTCCGTCAGCACGACGGCGTGGTGACGATCTTGATGTTCTACCGTCGCAGGGCTTCGCCTAAGCACCACAACAATATTATCGAGGATTATGGTGGAGGGGGGCACCGCACACGGCTAAGAGATCAATGATCAATTGTTGTGTCTATGGGGTGCCCCCTGCCCCCGTATATAAAGGAGCAAGGGAGGGAGGCGGCCGACCTAGGAGAAGGGCGCGCCAAGGGGGGAGTCCTACTCCCGCCGGGAGTAGGACTCCTCCTTCCCTTGTTGGAGTAGGAGAGAAGGAAAGAGGGGGAGAGAAACAAGGAAAAGGGGGCTGCACCCTTGTCCAATTCGGACCAGAGGGGGGGTGCACCTCCTTCCTTTTGGCCTCTCTCCTCTATTCCCGTATGGCCCAATAAGGCCCATATACTCCCTGACGAATTCCCGTAACTCTCTGGTACTCCGAAAAATACCCGAATCACTCGGAACCTTTCCGATGTCCGAATATAGTCGTCCAATATATCGATTTTTACGTCTCGACCATTTCGAGACTCCTCGTCATGTCCCCGATCTCATCTGGGACTCCGAACTCCTTCGGTACATCAAAACTCATAAACTCATAAGCGTGCAGACCCTACGGGTTCGAGAACAATGTACACATGACTGAGACACGTCTCCGGTCAATAAACAATAGCGGAACCTGGATGCTCATATTGGCTCCCACATATTCTACGAAGATCTTTATCGGTCAAACCGTATAACAACATATGTTGTTTCCTTTGTCATCGGTATGTTACTTGCCCGAGATTCGATCATCGGTATCTCAATACCTAGTTCAATCTCGTTACCGGCAAGTCTCTTTACTCGTTCCATAATACATCATCTCGCAACTAACTCATTAGTTGCAATGCTTGCAAGGCTTTAGGTGATGTGCATTACCGAGAGGGCCCAGAGATACCTCTCCGACAATTGGAGTGACAAATCCTAATCTCGAAATACGGCAACCCAACAAGTACCTTCGGAGACACCTGTAGAGCACCTTTATAATCACCCAGTTACGTTGTGACGTTTGGTAGCACACAAAGTGTTCCTCTGGTAAACGAGAGTTGCATAATATCATAGTCAAAGGAACATGTATAAGTCATGAAGAAAGCAATAGCAACAAACTAAACGATCAAGTGCTATGCTAACAGAATGGGTCAAGTCAATCACATCATTCTCCTAATGATGTGATCCCGTTAATCAAATGACAACTCATGTCTATGGTTAGGAAACATAACCATCTTTAATCAACGAGCTAGTCAAGTAGAGGCATACTAGTGTCACTCTGTTTGTCTATGTATTCACACATGTATTATGTTTCCGGTTAATACAATTCTAGCATGAATAATAAACATTTATCATGATATAAGGAAATATATAATAACTTTATTATTGCCTCTAGGGCATATTTGCTTCAGTCTCCCACTTGCACTAGAGTCAATAATCTAGTTCACATCGCCATGTGATTTAACATCAATAGTTCACATCACCATGTGATTAACACCCATAGTTCACATCGACATGTGACCAATACCCAAAGGGTTTACTAGAGTCAAGAATCTAGTTCACATTGCTATGTGATTAACACCCAAAGAGTACTGAGGTGTGATCATGTTTTGCTTGTGAGAGAATTTTAGTCAATGGGTCTGCCACATTCAGATCCGTAAGTATTTTGCAAATTTCTATGTCAACAATGCTCTGCATAGAGCTACTCTAGCTAATTGCTCCCACTTTCAATATGTATCCAGATTGAGATTTAGAGTCATCTGGATCAGTGTCAAAATTTGCATCGACGTAACCCTTTACGACGAATCTTTTGTCACTTCCATAATCGAGAAACATATCCTTATTCCACTAAGGATAATTTTGACCAATGTCTAGTGATCTACTCCTAGATCACTATTGTACTCCTTTGCCAAACTCAGGGCAGGGTATACAATAGGTCTGGTACACAGCATGGCATACTTTATAGAACCTACGGATGAGGCCTAGGGAATGACTTTCATTCTCTCTCTATCTTCTGCCGTGGTCAGGTTTTGAGTCTTACTCGACTTCACACCTTGTAACACAGGCAAGAACTCCCTCTTTAACTGTTCCATTTCGAACTACTTCAAAATCTTGTCAAGGTATGTACTCATTGAAAAAACTTATCAAGCGTATTGATCTATCTCTATAGATCTTGATGCTCAATATGTAAGCAGCTTCACCGAGGTCTTTCTTTGAAAAACTCCTTTCAAACATTCCTTTATGCTTTGCAGAATAATTCTACATTATCTCCGATCAACAATATGTCATTCACATATACTTATCAGAAATGTTGTAGTGCTCCCACTCACTTTCTTGTAAATACAGGCTTCACCACAAGTCTGTATAAAACTATATGCTTTGATCAACTTATCAAAGCGTATATTCCAACTCCGAGATGCTTGCACCAGTCCATAGATGGATCGCTGGAGCTTGCATATTTTGTTAGTACCTTTAGGATTGACAAAACCTTCTGGTTGCGTCATATACAACTCTTCTTTAATAAATCCATTAAGGAATGCAGTTTTGTTTATCCATTTGCCAGATTTCATAAAATGCGGCAATTGCTAACATGATTCGGACAGACTTAAGCATAGATACGAGTGAGAAACTCTCATCATAGTCAACACCTTGAACTTGTCGAAAACCTTTTTGCGACAATTATAGCTTTGTAGATAGTAACACTACTAACAGCGTCTGTCTTCCTCTTGAAGATCCATTTATTTTCTATGGCTTGCCGATCAACGAGAAAGTCAACCAAAGTCCACACTTTGTTCTCATACATAGATCTCATCTCAGATTTCATGGCCTCAAGCCATTTCGCGGAATCTGGGCTCATCATCGCTTCCTCATAGTTCATAGGCTTGTCATGGTCAAGTAACATGACCTCCAGAACAGGATTACCGTACCACTCTGGTGCGGATCTCACTCTGGTTTACCTACGAGGTTCGGTAGTAACTTGATCTGAAGTTACATGATCATCATCATTAGCTTCCTCACTAATCGGTGTATTAGTCACAGGAACAGATTTCTGTGATGAAATACTTTCCAATAAGGGAGCAGGTACAGTTACCTCATCAAGTTCTACTTTCCTCCCACTCACTTCTTTCGAGAGAAACTCCTTTTCTAGAAAGGATCCATTCAAAGCAATGAATATATTGCCTTTGGATCTGTGATAGAAGGTGTACCCAACATATTCTTTTGGGTATCCTATGAAGACGCACTTCTCCGATTTGAGTTAGAGCTTATCAGGTTGAAACTTTTTCACATAAGCATTGCAACCTCAAACTTTAAGAAACGACAGCTTAGGTTTCTTGCCAAACCATAGTTCATACAGTGTCGTCTCAATGGATTTAGATGGTGCCCTATTTAACGTGAATGCAGCTGTCTCTAATGCATAACCCCAAAACGATAGTGGTAGATCGGTAAGAGACATCATAGATTGCACCATATCTAATAAAGTACGGTTATGACGTTCGGACACACCATTACACTGTGGTGTTCCAGGTGGCGTGAGTAGTGAAACTATTTCACATTGTTTTTAACTGAAGGCCAAACTCGTAACTCAAATATTTTACTTCTGCGATCATATCGTAGAAACTTTTTATTTTTGTTATGATGATTCTCCACTTCACTCTGAAATTCTTTGAACTTTTCAAATGTTTCAGACTTGAATTTCATCAAGTAGATATACTCATATCTGCTCAAATCATCTGTGAAGATCAGAAAATAATGATACCTGCCACGAGCCTCAATATTCATCGGACCACATACATCAGTATGTATGATTTCCAACAAATCTATTGCTCGCTCCATTGTTCCGGAGAACGGAGTCTTAGTCATCTTGCCCATGAGGCATGGTTCGCAAGCATCAACTGATTCATAATCAAGTGATTCCAAAAGCCCATCAGCATGGATTTTCTTCATGTGCTTTACACCAATATGACCTAAATGACAGTTCCACAAATAAGTTGCACCATCATTATTAACTTTGCATCTTTTGGTTTCAATATTATGAATATGTGTATCACTACGATCGAGATCCAACGAACCATTTTCATTGGGTGTGTAACCATATAAGGTTTTATTCATGTAAACAGAACAACAATTTATTCTCTTACTTAAATGAATAACCATATTGCAATAAAGATGATCAAATCATATTCATTCTCAACGCAAACACCAAATAACACTTATTTAGGTTCAACACTAATCCCAAAAGTATAGGGAGTGTGCGATGATGATCATATCAATCTTGGAGCCACTTCCAACACACATCATCACTTCACCCTTAACTAGTCTATGTTCATTCTGCAACTCCCGTTTCGAGTTACTACTCTTAGCAACTGAACCAGTATCAAATACCGAGGGGTTGCTACGAACACTAGTAAAATACACATCAATAATCTGTATATCAAATATACCTTTGTTCACTTTGCCATCCTTCTTATCCGCCAAATACTTGGGGCAGTTCCGCTTCCAGTGACCAGTCCCTTTGCAGTAGAAGCACTTAGTCTCAGGCTTAGGACCAGACTTGTGCTTCTTCACTTGAGCAGCAACTTGCTTGCCGTTCTTCTTGAAGTTCCCTTTCTTTCCCTTGGCCCTTTTCTTGAAACTAGTGGTCTTGTTAATCATCAACACTTGATGCTCTTTCTTGATTTATACCTTCATCGATTTCATCATCATGAAAAGCTCGGGAATCATTTACGTCATCCCTTGCATACTATAGTTCATCACGAAGTTCTACTAACTTGGTGATGGTGACTAGAGAATTCTGTCAATCACTATTTTATCTGGAAGATTAACTCCCACTTGATTCAAGCGATTGTAGTACCCAAACAATCTGAGCACATGCTCACTTCTTGAGCTATTCTCCTCCATCTTTTAGCTATAGAACTTGTTGGAGACTTCATATCTCTCAACTCGGGTATTTGCTTGAAATATTAACTTCAACTCCTGGAACATCTTATATGATCCATGACGTTCAAAACGTCTTTGAGGTCCCGATTCTAAGCTGTTAAGCATGGTGCACTAAACTATCATGTAGTCATCATATTGAGCTAGCCAAACGTTCATAACGTCTGCATCTGCTCCTGCAATAGGTCAGTCACCTAGCGGTGCATCAAGGACAAAATTCTTCTGTGCAGCAATGAGGATAAACCTCAGATCACGGACCCAGTCCGCATCATTGCTACTATCATCTTTCAACTTAGTTTTCTCTAGGAACACATATAAAACATAGGGAAGCAATAACGCGAGCTATTGATCTACAACACAGATATGGAAATACTACCAGGACTAAGTTCATGATAAATTATAGTTCAATTAATCATATTACTTAAGAACTCCCACTTAGATAGACATCCCTCTAATCATCTAATTGATCACGTGATCCATATAAACTAAACCATAACCGATCATCACGTGAAATGGAGTAGTTTTCAATGGTGAACATCATTATGTTGATCATACCTACTATATGATTCATGCTCGACCTTTCGGTCTCCAGTGTTCCAAGGCCATATCTGCATATGCTAGGCTCGTCAAGTTTAACCTGAGTATTCTGCGTGTGCAAAACTAGCTTGCACCCGTTGTAGATGGACGTAGAGCTTATCACACCCGATCATCACGTGGTGTCTAGGCACGACGAACTTTGGCAACGGTGCATACTCAGGGAGAACACTTTTATCTTGAAATTTAGTGAGAGATCATCTTATAATGCTACCGTCAATCAAAGCAAGATAAGATGCATAAAAGATAAACATCACATGCAATCAATATAAGTGATATGATATGGCCATCATCATCTTGTGCTTGTGATCTCCATCTCCGAAGCACCGTCATGATCACCATCGTCACCGGTGCGACACCTTGATCTCCATCGTAGAATCATTGTCGTCTTGCCAATCTTATGCTTCCACGACTATCGCTACCGCTTAGTGATAAAGTAAAGCATTACAGCGCGATTGCATTGCATACAATAAAGCGACAACCATATGGCTCCTGCCAGTTGCCGATAACTCGGTTACAAAACATGATCATCTCATACAATAAAATATAGCATCATGTCTTGACCATATCACATCACAACATGCCCTGCAAAAACAAGTTAGACGTCCTCTACTTTGTTGTTGCAAGTTTTACGTGGCTGCTACGGGCTTAGCAAGAACCGTTCTTACCTATGCATCAAAACCACAACGATAGTTTGTCAAGTTGGTGTTGTTTTAACCTTCGCAAGGGCCGGCCACACTTGGTTCAACTAAAGTTGGAGAAACTGACACCCGCCAGCCACCTGTGTGCAAAGCACGTCGGTAGAACCAGTCTCGCGTAAGTGTATGCGTAATGTCGGTCCGGGCCGCTTCATCCAACAATACCGCTGAACCAAAGTATGACATGCTGGTAAGCAGTATGACTTACATCGCCCACAACTCACTTGTGTTCTACTCGTGCATAACATCAACGCATAAAACCTAGGCTCGGATGCCACTGTTGGGGAACGTAGTAATTTCAAAAAAAATTCCTACGCACACGCAAGATCATGGTGATGCATAGCAACGAGAGGGGAGAGTGTTGTCTACGTACCCTCGTAGACCGGAAGCGGAAGCGTTATAACAACGCGGTTGATGTAGCCGTACGTCTTCACAGCCCGACCGATCAAGCATCGAAACTATGGAACCTCCAAGTTCTAGCACACGTTCAGCTCAATGACGATCCCCGGACACCGATCCAGCAGAATGTCGGGGAAGAGTTTCGTCAGCACGACGGCGTGGTGACGATCTTGATGTTCTACCGTCGCAGGGCTTCGCCTAAGCACCGCTACAATATTATCGAGGATTATGGTGGAGGGGGGCACCGCACACGGCTAAGAGATCAATGATCAATTGTTGTGTCTATGGGGTGCCCCCTGCCCCCGTATATAAAGGAGCAAGGGAGGGAGGCGGCCGGCCTAGGAGGAGGGCGCGCCAAGGGGGAAGTCCTACTCCCACCGGGAGTAGGACTCCTCCTTCCCTTGTTGGAGTAGGAGAGAAGGAAAGAGGGGGAGAGGAACAAGGAAAAGGGGGCTGCACCCCTCGTCCAATTCGGACCAGAGGGGGGGCGCGCGCCTCCTTCCTTTTGGCCTCTCTCCTCTATTCCCGTATGGCCCAATAAGGCCCATATACTCCCCGGCGAATTCCCGTAACTCTCCGGTACTCCGAAAAATACCCGAATCACTCGGAACCTTTCCGATGTCCGAATATAGTCGTCCAATATATCGATTTTTACGTCTCGACCATTTAGAGACTCCTCGTCATGTCCCCGATCTCATCCGGGACTCCGAAATCCTTTGGTACATCAAAACTCATAAACTCATAATATAACTGTTATCGAAACCTTAAGCGTGCGGACCCTACGGGTTCGAGAACAATGTAGACATGACCGAGACACGTCTATGGTCAATAACCAATAGCGGAACCTGGATGCTCATATTGGCTCCAACATATTCTACGAAGATCTTTATCGGTCAAACCGCATAACAACATACATTGTTCCCTTTTCCATCGGTATGTTACTTGCCCGAGATTCGATCATCGGTATCTCAATACCTAGTTCAGTCTCGTTACCGGTAGGTCTCTTTACTCGTTCCGTAATACATCATCTCGCAACTAACTCATTAGTTGCAATGCTTACAAGGCTTTAGGTGATGTGCATTACCGAGAGGGCCCAGAGATACCTCTCCGACAATCGGAGTGACAAGTCCTAATCTCGAAATACGGCAACCCAACAAGTACCTTCGGAGACACCTGTAGAGCACCTTTATAATCACCCAGTTACGTTGTGACATTTGGTAGCACACAAAGTTTTCCTCTAGTAAACGGGAGTTGCATAAACTCATAGTCATAGGAACATGTATAAGTCATGAAGAAAGCAATAGCAACAAACTAAACGATCAAGTGCTATGCTAACGGAATGGGTCAAGTCAATCACATCATTCTCCTAATGATGTGGTCCCGTTAATCAAATGAAAACTCATGTCTATGGTTAGGAAACATAACCATCTTTAATCAACGAGCTAGTCAAGTAGAGGCATACTAGTGACACTTTGTTTGTCTATGTATTCACACATGTATTATGTTTCCGGTTAATACAATTCTAGCATGAATAATAAACATTTATCATGGTATAAGGAAATATATAATAACTTTATTATTGCCTCTAGGGCATATTTCCTTCACAAACGACATCCATCGGCCGTGGACTGTACGCGCAAAATAATGATTCCTCCACCTGACAGCTGGGACCCACCGGAAGGGCCTCTTTATTTCGCGAAAAAAACGTTCCCCCCGCTGACATGTCAGACCCACCAGCTATATCTTCGCACGCAAGGAAGTGCCTCCTTATTACGCACAAAAAATGAATACCCCCTGCTAGCTGGGACCCACCATAGTGGGAGGATGACTTGTGGGCCAACAAAGTTGACGGGGACGGAGGTCTTTGTCAACTTAGTCAATATGAATGATTCTAGCTCCAGTGACCGTACGATGTCCATCCAACGGCTGTAGTGCTTCTTCAACCTCTGGTCTTCTTGCTCCAGCCGCCCAAAGCAGCGCCGGCCATGCCGCATGCTCCTGCCTCCTGTGGCCGGCTGTGCTGCCGTGGAGGCCTCACCACCCCCTACTATTCCCACCGCTGGCCAGGCCCTGCGGAGACGGTAGCCTCACACAGCAGCCGAACCAGTGAACCCTCGTACTCCTCTCCGCGCGGGCTTCCACTGCCGCGTCTTCCCCGGCTCCGCGTTGTCCCCTTCCTAGGACTCGCCGTCGTCCACCGCCATGGTGCTCTCCGCGCGGCGTGGTCAACGTGGTCAAGGAACGATTTCCATCGGAAGAGTACTGTACGTGGAGAGGCTGACAGCTGGGTCCACAGCCATAGCCCGGTTTTTTTGTGATTTGCCAAGTAAGTCGCTTTGTCAGGCCTGTTGGGCTGCAAATCTTTCAAGACGAGGAGAGCTTTCATTCGGCTGGCCGAGAAAATGGCCCATCAGTAATGAGAAATGGGCTGTACATTTT
This sequence comes from Triticum urartu, assembly GCF_003073215.2. Lineage (NCBI taxonomy): Eukaryota > Viridiplantae > Streptophyta > Magnoliopsida > Poales > Poaceae > Triticum > Triticum urartu. The sequence goes on from NC_053024.1 coordinate 498,857,046, forward strand.
TAAAACACATCAAACCGGCAATTAGTTTCAAATATCTTTTTTTTATTTCAAGATTTTAAATTACATTAATTTTTATGCGTGGAGAATTTGTTGGATTTTATATTGATTTACATTTATTTTTAAAATCAGTTTGAATGTGAGTCGAAATTTCGAGATTAAAAACAGTTCGGACCACACCGAAATATCCAAAATTTCGTATAATTTTTTAACCATGGCCACAATTTGGGCTGTAATGCTAACAAAAAGAATATGGGATCCAAAAAAAACCTTAAGAATTAGCAAATGGGCTGAAAATTATTAGAAATAATGGCAGATGGGTTGTATGCTGTTCTCCACATATTTGAGGCTTTCCTAAAAAAAGGTTGACACACAAGCAGTGACTGTTGGATGTCCATCCAACGGCCGTCGTGCTTCTTCAATCTCTGCTCTTCCTGCTCCAGCCGCTCAAACAAGCGCCGGCGGGACTGCCTGCTCCCTCCTCCCCGCGGCCGGCTGTGCTGCCGCGCATGCCTCACCGCCCCACCGTACTTCCATCGCTGGCCTAGCCATCCCTCTACTCACCCACACATGTTGTTGTTCTCCGGCGACGGCAGACGAACCAGTAAACCCTCGTACAGTCATACTCCCCTCCGCTTGGGAAACAACTGCCAAGTCTTCCCTGCCTCCGTGCTGTTCCCTTCCTAGGCCTCGCCGTCGTCCACCGCCCTGGTGCTCTCGGTGCGGCCTGGTCAACATGGTCAACGACCGACATGCATCTGAAGTGGACTGTACGTGGAGAGGCCGATAGCTGGGTCCAGGGCTGCACGCAAGGAAATGCCTCCTTATTACGCGCAAAATAATGATTCCTCCACCTGACATCAGGGACCCACCGAAAGGGCCTCTATATTTCGCGAAAAAAACGTTACCGCCGTTGACAGCTCGGACCCACCAGCTATATCTTCGCACGCAAGGAAGTGCCTCCTTATTACGCATAAAAAAAATGAATACTCCCCCTGTTAGCCGGGACCCAGTATAGTGGTGGGCTGACTTGTGGGCCTACTAAGTTGACGGGGAAGGAGGGCTTTGTCAATTTAGTCAATATGCACGATGCTAGCTCCAGTGACCGTACGATGTCCATCCAACGGCCGTAGTGCTTCTTCAACCTCTGGTCTTCTTGCTCCAGCCGCCCAAACCAGCGCTGGTCGTGCCTCGTGCTCCTGCCTCCCATGGCTGGCTGCCATGCAGCGGAGGCCTCACCGCACCCTACTACTCCCACCGCTGGCCAGACCATCCCTCTACTCACCCACACCCCCTGTTACTCTGCGGCGACGGCAGCCTCACACCGCAGCGAACCAGTGCCCTCGTACTCCTCTACGCGTGGCCATCCACTGCCGCGTCTTCCCCGGCTCCGCGTCGTCCCCTTCCTAGGCCTCGCCGTCGTCCACCGCCCTAGTGCTCTCGGCGCGGCGTGGTCAACATGGTCAAGGAACGGGTTCCATCAGACGTGGACTGTACGTGGAGAGGCTGATAGCTGGGTCCATGGTCGCAGCAAGGAAGTGCCTCCTTATTACGTGCAAAATAATTATTCCTCCACCTGACAGCGGGGACCCACCGGACGAGCCACCGTATTTCGCCCCCCTGACTGCTGGAACCCACCAGCTACATCTTCGCAGACAAGGAAGTGCCTGACAGTCGGGACCCACCTGGTTGAAGCGTACGTAGCGTTGTCATTCTGGTCGCGAATGTGTACGTACATACTGGTCGATGTAGAGGCGCGCACGTGTCGTAGTAGAGGCGCGCATGTAGCATGTACACGTACGTACAGCGGCCAGGGTGCAAGAAAGAAAATACGGCCACGTATGTGTACATACGGGCGGGGTCTCGAACGCCTGCTCGCGCATACGTATGGCCAGGGCTCATGTACATTGCTGGGTCGGAACGGAGAAACAGCGTCGTCGTCATGTTCATGGGGAGGCAACGGAATGCGTCGTGTTCATGGGGAGGCAACGGAATGCGTCGTGTTCATCGGGAGGGCTTGGACGGAACAGGCGATGGAAACGAGGCCTGGCGTACCGCAGAACGGAGGAAACGGCCTTGTGTTCGATCGGCCACGTTCGAAACGGGATCCTATTCATCGGGAGGGGTCTGGTGTACCACAAAACAGAGGAAACGGACCTCCTACGGTCGAAACGGGGGTCCTGTTGATCGGGAGGGGTGTGGCGTACCGCAAAGCGGACGAAACAGACTTGTGTTGGAGCGCTACGGTCGAAACGTGGGTCATGTTCATCGGGAGGGGTGTGGCGTACCGCAAAACGGGACTCCACGGGATACTGTTCATCTCCACCGTCGACCCCCTCCAACCTCCACGAGCTACTGTTCATCCACCGTCGACCTCCTCCAGCCTCCACCTGCGGCTGTTCATCCACGGGCTCCTGTTCATCCAGCCTCCACTGCGCGCTACTCCACCGGCTACTGTTCAACCAGCCCTCTCCACGGGCTCCTGTTCAACCACCCCTCCACGGGCTACTGTTCATCCTGCCCTCCACCATCTACTGTTCATCCTGCCCTCCACAGGGTGGTCCTGTTCATCCAGCCCTCCACGGGGTCCTGTTCATCTTGCCCCAACCGGCTCGATCGATCGGGGTCCTGTTCATCAAGAGGCAACACCACGGGGTCCTGTTCATGCACCCCCACCGGGAACTGTTCATCCAAACCCCCCCGCAACGCTCACTGTTCATCCAGAGGCAGCATCGATCGGCTTCAGTTAGCAGCAGTAGCGAAGGAATCGCTCGATCGGATTCAGTTAACAGCCATCGATCGATTGCTCGGGTTCAGTAACGCGTAGCCTGCAGTGCAATCGCTCGGGTTCAGTTAGAGCCCAACGCCTCGCTCGGGTTCAGTTAGAGCCAACGCCTCGCACACACGCGCGTACGTGTACGAGAGAAGCGTGTATCGCTCGGCCCCCGACCTCCCACCGTAACCGGGAACTCCCCGAAATTTTCCTCCCCCTCGCTTCTACCACGGTTTTTTCCGTCATGGATGGCCCAAAGAATGTCATGCAGCTGCGTCTCCGGCCTGCCCAAGATGAAAAGCCCATTTTCTGTCATGATTTTTGTCATAGAAGTAGGAGCCCACCACATCTATGATGATACCGCCCCTTTAATGTTAGTGAATGATAAGCCCGAAGCCCGGTAGCCCCCGAGCCTTAATGTGGGCACGGGTGGCCGAATTAAGGATCGATATCCAGAGTAAAATCACAAATTATGTGTAATTATTCTACGTATCCAAGTACTTTACATCATTAATGCTCGGATCCGCATTGTACAAAACTTTGTTGACCGACCATCGGCTTCAACCTCCTCGGCCAGAAGCCGGGGAGTGTTTGTCCTACTTTATAAAGCCGTTATAAGGGCAAAGATTTATGGAAAACAAGGCAATCCAGCCATACGGTTTTATAAACAAAGGTACGCAGAGAGATATGAAACATCTTCCAAAGAAAATAATCCCGCTATCGGTTCCTTTCTTTGGGTTGTCATGCTGATCATGATCATGAAACCTCACCTCCAATCAATGTGGGAGGAAAATATTGAGGATTTAGTTCGGGGAAAGTTCCCGAACTCTATGGTATTAATGAACCAATTTTTTTACTTCCGTCATTGCCGACCAATTATATCCTTTAAGATCGCTAGCTTTCGGCTTCACCCAGTCTGAGGTACTAACTCGGATAACCCAGTAGTAACAATCACAGAGGTGCTCCCTTTACCGCCTAGCCGAACAATCGGGAACGTAGGAGTAAGCATAGGAGCTAGGCAACCCAACTTGGCCAAAATCTTAAGTCAAATTGATGCATATTTATGGCTTTATAACGATGATTACGGAAGGTAGCCCTCATATATAAAATACGAACGCGGATGATATATTTATTTTGACTCCGTTGTGACCGTTTATCACTTGAAAGTGGCCCATCGTCGGCTTCTACCCTTTTGTAGATACTACGAAGGGTGTTTCCGCAATAACAAGACAACCCTTAGCTGACGTCTCGGTGCCCAAAGGCGGTTGTGTTAGCAGAAACGAGGCAATTAGATATGTGGGCTTTATAACTCTCACTTAGTCATAGGAGCTTTAAACTGGGGAAGCTAGCTATGAGCCCCCAGTTAGTGTTTGGTGACACCCAATGTCAAGCCGTAAACACTTCGGCTAATGTTATGAATGGCCCGTCATTTAACATAGTAATCGGATCGCTGACCAGTTTACGCTTATTATGACAGTCAGTTTTTGGCTTTCTCCACTGAGGTGCTTAACCATGCGAGCTGGAAGCACAATCGCAGTGGTTCTCCCTTTGCACACCTAGCCGAACAAAGTGGAACGTAGGAGGCAAGCACAAGAGCCGGGTAACCCAACTATTGACCAAAGACACAATTCAAAACCGATGCATATATAGAAATATCCGAGAATGTTTTTGCCGAATCTCTAAAGGTGTCCGGCATTGCACTGTGAGACTTATGCTGGAAACACACAATTGTTTAAAAGTGCCATAATCTTGAAAAAACAAAAAACTTCAGTAAAAACTTGACGTCTGAACTAGATCAAGTGTTCGGTGCCAATCCGAAAATTGGTCTTAGAAAAAAATTGTGCTTCTGTCGTGCTTTAACATGACACATCCGATCTCAAGACTTCAAGCGGGTCAGCCTACGGCTTCAAGGTCCTTATCCTGAAGGCGGAGTGCTTCTCCGAGGCCAGTTTAGCGAACTAAACTCAAGTGGCTTTAGAGAGAAGCTAGGCTATCCGGCTAATTACCATGCATTCGAGTCAAAAAAGGAACGGTAGAAAAAGACTTTGCAACGACCAAGAAGAAAACACATTTACTATAAAATGGCTCATATAAATTTTAAGAGCCCCCAGTAAACTTGGGTAAAAGAATTTTATGTATAATGATTGTATGTACCGAAGTACATATATCATATCTATGTTCACCCGAACTTTTAAACGCGTCTTAACCGACCATCGGCTTCTTCCTCTTCGGTCAAGGGCCGAAAAGTGTTATGTACTCCACTTGTCAATAATATCGATGGTGCTTCCGATAACCAGGCCATAAGGCTGTAACAGACAAAGTGAGCTCAAGGAACTTATGCTATATTACTGACGAAGTGTAAGAAGCATCTTTAAAGAAAATAGTACCCCCCCATCGATACCTTTCTTTGGTTGCTCATTGTTACTATGAGACTTGTGCAATAGATTTTTGTACTCATGTGTTCCATTGTGTGCCGACCATGATTGAAAACAATAAGAGCGCTAGCTTTCGGCTTCACCCAGTCTGAGGTCCGAGCTCGGATGACCCGATCGTGAAAATCGCAGAGGTGCTTCCTTTACTCCCTAGCCGAACAATCGAGAACGTAGGGGTAAACACAGGAGCAAGGCAACCCAGCTTGCGGAACACTTAAGTCAACATGGTTCATATTGTGGTGTAATACACAAACAAGGAACGAAGCCATACAAGTATAATCATATGCAAGAGGAAAGGCTTCGTAAAGGAAGCCCCCAAGTAAACGGGGTATTCGAATTTGTGTGTCACAAACAAAGTTTTGACAAGGAAGTTTTGCACAAACAACTTTTTGCCAAAAAGAATAATGCTTGGTCGAACCAAAAAAATTGAAAATTAAAATTTTTTGAGCATGAAAGCGACTTAGCTGGTTAATGTGCTCGGTATTGATGACGCGATCCGAGCTTACGGTAGGATGAGCTCCCAGCCCCCAAGCTGGTCCTGAGGTGGCAAAGCAAAGATCTCGACGCTCCGAAGTGGCGACATATCACAGCCGATGCAGGCCGGCGGTGTGACGCCGAAGTTCCGGGCGTGGGTTAATGAAGTGATGACGAAGCCCCCGGTCCAGCCGAGGTGACGTGGCATGTCGATACGCCGAGGTGACAGTGCTGCCCAATCCGGATCATTTGCCTATGCACAGAATATAGTGCAAGCCGGAGATAATAGTAATAATAATAATAATATTTTTTTAAAGGATGCATGATTAATAATTTATGCAAAGTGAGTAATAAAAGAAATATGGCATGTGTGCCGAACACTCGATGAGGTAGAGCTCCCTCAGTGATGCCGAAGTCCCGAGGCAACCAAACATGTCGGTATGGCAATTCGACCAACAAGGTGATCACGTGAGCCGATTTAGGCCGATTGGGACGACGACATCGGCTTGCCGAAGTGACCGTGCGACGCAGTCGAAGTCGATTACCTACACATGTAAAATAGTGTAGTCCAACAATAATAATATAAATATATAAAAATCCTCGCGTAATTAATTTATGCAAAATAATTTATTTTAAAGATATGTGGCTTGGCGCCGAAGTCAATGTCGATGCAGGGCGTCGGCGTGATGCGGTAAAGGCGTGGCAAAGCCGAACCACCACGCGACCGTCGTTAATGCGGCCACCATTTGATAGACCTGTGTACAGATGATGGAACAAATCAGAGTAATAATTCCTCGGGAAAAATAAACCCAAACAAGAAAAATCACTAGGATTAATAGCACCTGGCTTATTTGTTGTAGCAATCCAAATAAAGGTGACTCCCAAAATTGGGACTCGATCCGCACACCCATTGCTTGATGAGCGATAAAGCGGCGACATGGCGATGCTGGCAAAGGTTGGCTCGCTGAGGCAAAGCCCCCGGTCCAACTAACGTGATGAAGCTGGTCGGCTGGTGACGCCGAAGTCACCGGAGTATGTTGATTAAGAAATAGCAAAGTCCCTGATCCAGCCGAGGTGTCGAAGCCTCCATGTCAGCCGATGAGTCGAAGCAGGTCGGCTGCTGATGCCGAAGCCACCGGAGTAGGTTTGATGAAGATATGGTGAAGCCCTAGTCCAGCCGAGGTGACGGAGCAGGTCGGTAAGGAGACATTGCAGCTGCCGTGTCAGCCGAGGTGTTGAAGTAGCTCGGCATGATGGACATCGGCTTGAAAAAGTAACAGTGCGGCCATGCCGACGCAGGTCGTAATTTGTGACGCGGCCAATGTCGACTTGATGAAGTGACCATGCGGCGATGCCGGTGTGCCCGCTCAGTCTGATCCCTGGGGTGGCGATGTTGGTGATGATTTATCCTTTGCGATTCCGAACTCTTGTTCAGCTCGCCGAGATGATGATCCAAAGAAGTTGAGCTCGGCTCAACAAAGCAACAACGTGTCTAGTGTAGGTCGGCAGCCGTGAAGCGATATTGCCCGACTGGTTTGACACCAGCATGACGGTGAAGATTACCTCCGAAAAGGAGCAAAATTTGTGAGCATGTGTTCCGAAACAAAACACAATACCCTAGAAAGAGATTCTTCCAAAAAGGTTGTCCAATATCTCGTTCATGAAGAGAGATGAACTCAGGTTGGATTCGTATTCACGCAGAAAACAGATCCGAAAAGTGATGCACTGATCAGAGGGTTTCCGGAGTTTGAACGGTTGGATCAAGCTGAAATTTTGAAAGGTGGTAGAAATGGAAATTCCACAGCAAATGAACGGTTGGATCTTCCAAATAACCTCCGAGTTGGGTTCTAGAGACCACGCCCTAAACTCTTCCTCATTCTCGTCCAGACTCGACAGGGCTCCCGTATATCAAAGATCGATGGAGATTGCTTCATCGAAATGCGACGAAATTTTACATGGTTGTTATAGACTCAATTCCACACAATTCCATCGAAGGAATCATCAAAACGATGCTCGAGGAGGTGGTGGCAGCGGATACAAGTTTGCTGTCCGGAAGAACAGCACGGTCGCCCGAGGGCAATGTTGACGTTGAGCCCCCGAGCTCCAAGGATGATTCCTCCATGATCATGATAGAGATCGGAGTTGATGTTTTATGAAGTCCCTCGTCCAAACCTGATGATTGGAGGCAGGGCATAGTCCTTGGTCAAGCCAATGTGACCAGTCGAGCCGGCGACGAAGACGCCGACGTCGCAGTTGATCTACAGGCGAGCCATTGATCCTTTGTCGATCTCACAGCGGAACTCTCAATGAAAGCACCATTGTCAGTGTCAAAACTAGCAGATCTTGGGGTAGGGGTCCCGAGCTGTGGATTTAGGATCGATGGTAATAGGGATGATGAACACAGTGTTTTACCCAGGTTCGGGCCCTCTTGATGGAGGCAAAACCCTACGTCCTGCTCTTGTTTATATTGATGGAGTATCAAGTACAAAGTTGATCTACCTCGAGATCATATGTTGTGGTCTAAAACCTGAGGGTGTGATGAATAATGTCATAATGATCTATCGACTAGCCTGGCCTCGGCTTATATAACATACCAGAGGCCTAGGATAACAAGAGTCCTAGTCGAATACATCGGTGGAGAGGAGTCCTTGTCTTGATCACCAAGTCTTGTGGAATCTTCCTTGTATATGTCATCGGCTATCCGAACCGGCCCATTAGTGAACCACCGTGGGGGTCCTCGGCCTGACCCACTGGTCGGGAGACGACGTGGTGAGTACCCCCTAGTCTAGGACACCGTTAGGAGGAAATCCAGCATAGGATTTTCATTGGATGGAGATGTATCTTGGCAGTAGAACCAAGTCTGGTTCCGGTCCTTCGGGTGATTGGGTAGTGCAGTTGCAGGGAAAATGGCATCTCCCCGCCTCTGGATAGAAATACCGCTGAGTTCAAGGCTAGGCCCATCTGTCATCTTGGTCTGGCTGTTCAAATAATAGTACTCTCTGAATAAGTCGACGTTGGGCTCCTCTTGAAGGTACACCTCACATAAGACTTGAAAGTTTCATATATTGGAAACGGAGTTGGGGCAAATATCTTGGGGGTGTAGCTTGTAGAAGTTCAGAACATCCTGAAAGAATTTCGACCCGGGTGGTGACAAACCATAGAGGAGGTGATCTGAAAAGACTATAACTTCTCCCTCTTTAGGTTGAGGCTTAGTTTCAGCCCCTGGGACTCGCCAGTGGATGACATTTTTTGCTGGCAAAACGCCCATCTCAACATACTCATTGAGAGATTGTTCGGTGACAGTAGAAACAAGCCAATCGCAAGAGGTGGTGGTCTTAGTCATTTTTGGTAGTGGATGCCTGAGAATAAAGAATTGGTGGGTTAATATTATGACGTTAAGCCTCCCAATGATTAATGACTAGTTATAAGGAGCAAAATCCATCACAATGATGAGTAAAAATAAACCGCCCAAATAAGCTAGCTATATACTAGCGGGCCATGGAAAAGGTTATAAACCACATGGATAAGCCGGAAAGATGTCGGCGGGTTACCAATTCATGATTAAAATCAGATAAGTATTAGCAGAGTGCAAAGTTGTTGTTGTAAGTCGCCTAGGCAAGGGACGGCAAATCATTGTCTAAAGGTTGCAAGGCTATTGAAATTTTCGCTAACTGTGGATAAAACAAATTTCACAAATTGCGGCTACGATTGCAGATCTACCGCCATTCAGAAAATAGAAAAAATTTAAACCTAAACGTATGGCCGCGGAAGAACTGAGGAACTATATGTTGATTGTGAAAGAAAAGGGATCTACCTGAGAATGAAATAACAACTAAGGCGAATATCGTTTCTATTTCCCCTGGTGTACGGATTGAACTATGTTTTCTAAGTAACATTGGATGAACTTGGAGGAGCTTGACGGAACGACGATGAACTCGATGAACTAGGTCATTATAATGTGGATCTGAGAAGAAGATAGGATAATACCTGATGGAGTTGATGAAGAGCGGGACTACGCCGCAGTTTTCTGGTGCGCTTAGGTTGATGCAGCGGCCGTTGTTGGAGTCGCCGGTGAAGGTCAGCCGTCCTGGCAGAGCTCTGGCGGTAGATGTCGCGAGGAGGAAGAAGTAGTGGAAGTGAAAGGGGGTAAAAATGAAAAAGAAACCCCCTCGGTCCTATTTATAAGGAAAAAGGTGAAACAGTCAAATGGCAGGTGCGGTAATCAAGGAGATGTCATGATTATATAAACACTGCATGCGCCTCAATTCTCGGACAACCAATTAATACAAAAAGATCCATTGTGATGTCATGGGTTTTCTCTATATTTACTTTGCATGACGTCATGGCGGGTTATACGATTTGTTCACTATTAAACTTTGGAAGGAAGAATCGCCAACTTGGACCAGTGAAGATTGACATGAACAAGTTCAAATCAATCTAGGGCCTAATGTTGGGGATATAACCCCGAGGTATGACCCGCCCAGGTGGGGCCGAGTCACATCGTTGGAGACTCAATATGAAGAAGGCCTAGGTAGAATTGAGATGCGACGTGAAGATTGGTGGCGGCTTACAAGGTGGGCTTATTGAAGGCCCAAGACCTGGAAGGTGTGAGCCGCCACGATGGTCACGTTGTGTGATCTGACTTGGATTCTTGTAAGCCTCAGGGTCTCAACCTATGTATATAAAGGTGAGACCCTGCGGCGGGTTAGGAGGAAGAGACAACTAATCGATATCTAGGTCAAGCGTGATCGCTCCCTTGTAATCAAAACTCAAGCAATACAACTAGAAGCAGGGCATAGGCTTTTACCTCGTTGTGAGGGACCGAACCTGGGTAAACCTTGTGTACTTTGTCCCGTTCAACCACTTCGAGCTAACCTACGTTGCAATGGTTCCTTACCCAAGTCCTTTCACAAGGGCATCTGTCGTGTTAAGTCTGAGACACTTGGGGATGCTAGTTTTGCTATGTCCACTACTTATTGCAATGATCATGAATGGGGTGATAATGCTTCTTATGATCTTGAAAATTTATTTTTAAGTCTTATGATGAATATGTTTGCGATAATATTGAAAGTGGGTTTGGAGGAGTGTCACCTCTAGGTAAAAATAATCCCACTATTTTGGAAGAGTGTCAACTTTGCATGCATGTGGATCATGTAGAGAATATGCTATGTGATATATATATTGTTGAATTTGAGTATGATCCCACATGTAATTATTATGAGAGAGGAAAATATGGTTGTAGAAATTTACATGTTACTAAATTACCTCTCGTTATGTTGAGATTGCTATTGTTTCTTCCTTCTTCCTTGCATATGCTAGTTTTTGCTTGTCTTGATAATTTATTTGCTTATAAAATGCCTATGCATAGGAAGTACGTTAGAATTAAACTTGCTTTTCACATGCTACATGATGATCTCTTCGTGTTTCAATTGCTATCTTTCATGTGAGCATCATTAAAATTATCAATGCCTAGCTAGGGGCGTTAAACAATAGCGCTTGTTGGGAGGCAACCCAATTTTATTTTTATGTTTTATGTTTTTGTTTCTATTCTTGAATAGTTACACATTATTACCTCTATAGTAATTGTGTTTTGGTGTTTTTAATTAGTGTATGTTTTGGTGTTTTTAATTAGTGTGTGAGCCAAGTAAAGCCTTTGGGATGCTTTGGTATATTGTTGATTTGATCTTGTTGAAAAACAGAAACTTTTGCGCCCAGTAACAGAATTGTTTAAAGTCACAGAAACGCGATAAAATCCTGAATATTTTACAAAAGATTGATATATTAATTGCCTCTCTTTTCCTAATTTTTCAGAATTTTTTGAGTTACAGAATTATACGAAGTTTACAGATTACTACGGACTGTTCTGTTTTTGACAGATTATGTTTTCTATGTGTTGTTTGCTTATTTTGATGAATCTATGGGTAGTATCGGGGGGTATGAACCATAGAGAAGTTGGAATATAGTAGGTATTACACCAATATAAATAAAGAATGAGTTCATAACAGTACCAAAAAGTGGTGATTTATTTTTTTATACTAACAGATCTCTTGAGTTTTCTGTTGAGTTTTGTGTTGTGAAGTTTTCAAGCTTTGGGTAAAGATTTGATGGACTATGGAATAAGGAGTGGAAAGAGACTAAGCTTGGTGATTCCCAAGTCACCCCAAGGTAATATTCAAGGACAACTAAGCATCTAAGCTTGAGTATGCCCCGGATGGCATCCCCTCTTTCGTCTTCAATCCAAGGATGGTGGCGGGTCGTCCCGCCACCGCGCGGTGGTGAAGCGCGAGAGGGACTCGGATTGAGCTAAGTCCGGGAGGCCCTCAAAGCCGTGCCTCGTCAGCTACCGCGGTCATGCTGGCCGCTTTTGTTTGACCTTTCCTTTCTTCCTGCATTTTGAAAAAGGTAGATGGCCCTGCTAGGGCGTGTAATGAACTTCGATCTCTATGCTGCTATGTTATGATTATTGCTCCGATGTTGTTTGTGTTCCACGTAGATGCAAAAAGAAGGGGGTGACTTAGCTTGATATGCTCGGGGTAGTTTCCTGTCTCGGGGGGCACGCCTCCTGGCATCTAGTGAGGTCTCCTTGTTGCTAACTAGGGAGCCGCTGAGCTCGGGAGGCGTCACAAAGCTGCACAGTTTGTTATGTCATCTGTCGGGTGCCTTACTCCTCCTTACGCGAGCCCTCAGGCATGGGCTAACCATGGCTTAGCGCACCGCGTCGCGGTACCCGTGTGGCACGGACTTAGGAGGGTGCGCCAATCACGAGCTCAATCGAGGGAGCCTCACGTAGATCAAGGGAGCCGAAGCTCTGAGGCGACAGGGCTTTGGCGAGGTGTGTCCATGGTTTAGGCTAGCCCAGCGAACGCACACACCTGGCCAGCCCCCGCGCGAGGCGCACGAGGGAGAACGTCGGGCAACTACCGTCCTCCCTGACACAAAACAAAGAAGCGAGCGAAGAAATAGAGGGAAAGGGGGATCAACCAAGAAATCGGGAAACGCCAAAACTCCAAATTTCACAAAAAGGCTGCAACAAGCTACAGAAAGCAAATGAACAGCCGCGTACGACACCTAGTCTAGTATTTTCACTAGCGCGGAGCTAAGTGCTGCCACTAGGACGTGGGAGGGAGCCCCCAAGGCCCGAGGGCGGCACTCAGGAGACTCCAGGGCGTGTACAGCCCCACTCATTATTACATGAGAGTGTCACGAGCGGAGGCCTTCATAGGCACTGGGCCTTGCTTCATGGGTAGAACTTCCGAAGGTGCTGGATGTTCTAGGCGTTCTGGATGGGGATCCCGTCTTGCGTCTCCATGCGCACAACGCCAGGCCTGGAGACACGGGAAATCCTAAACGGGCCCTCCCACATGGGTGAGAGCTTATGTAGCCCTTCCCTAAAGAGCACCCGCCTCAGGACGAGATCGCCCACCTCTAGCGTCCTGGAGCGGACGTTGCGGTAGTGGTACCGTCACAGCGCCTGCTGGTACCTTGCCGCTCGAAGTGAGGCTTGGCGGCGGCGTTCCTCCCCCACCACGAGGTCCATCCCTCGCATGGCGTCCTGACGTGCCTCGTCAAACGCCAAGACCCGCGCGGAGAGATGCTTGACCTCGTGAGGGAGAACCGCTTCGGCTCCGTAAACAAGGAAGAATGGGGTCTTGCCTGTTGGCTTGGTGGAGGTGGTGCAGATGGACCATAGCACAAACTGCAGCTCGTCGTGCCAGCCCCTGCCACAGGCCTTGAGCTTCTTTTTGAAGGTCCTTGTCTTGAGGCCTCTCAGGACCTCCACGTTGGCGCGCTCAGCTTGGCCGTTCTCCTGGGGTGTGCCACTGAGGCGTAGCATATCTATGTTCCATGAATAGCACAATATGTTTTGAAGAGATTGCTAGTGAACTGCAAGCCATTGTCGGTGATGATGCGATTAGGGACTCTGAACCGGCTCACGAGGCCCTTGATGAACTTAACTGCGGAGCCGACTGGGATGGTGTAGACGGCTTCCACCTCCGCCCACTTGGTGAACTTGTCAACGACGACGTAGAGGTAGCGGTAGCACCGGGTGCTAGAGGGAATGGACCCAGGATATCCAGCCCCCAGACCGCAAATGGCTATGACAGCGGGATGTTCTGGAAGCCATGAGAAGGATGGTGGATTTGTTTGGCATGGAACTGGCAGGCCTCGCAGGATTTCACTTGCTCGGCTGCGTCGTTGAGTGTCGTGGGCCAATAGAATCCGTTGCAGAACGCCTTGCCCACCAAGGTGCATGACGACGAGTGATGTCTGCAGTCTCCATCGTTTATGTCAGCTAACAGCTCACGCCCCTGTGTCAGATTACGGGTTCTGGCAAACCCTTGAGGTTCGAACATTGGGGTGTGCATGAAGATCTCTTTCCCCCTAGCTCTCTCTCTCACCACAATCTCAAAGCCTAGCTCGCCGAACCCGAGGAACAAGGGACACAAGAGTTTATACTGGTTCGGGCCAGCATTGCGGTGTAATACCCTACTCCAGTGTGGTGTGGTGGACTACCTTGTAGGCTGAGGATGAACAAGTAAAAGGGGCTGAACAACCTCCTGAGGAGAGGTGTTCTGGAGCTCGGTGAGCTTGTATGGTGGCCTTGGTAGCATGGATCCAGTCCAATATTTGATGAGATCCAATCCCCTCCTATGGTGGTGGCTAGTCCTATTTATATAGGCCCGGGTTCTCCTCCCAAATATTAGGCGGGAAGGGATCCCACAACAGCTAGTTTGAAGGGGGACAAGTAGTACAAGTTATCTTGACAAAATGTGGTCTTCGCCTGCCAAAGGCTCTGGTGGTGGTGACGTCGTCGTGGGCTCCGTGGTGACCTCTGTCCTGCTGGTCTTGGTCTCGTTGCACCAATATGGACACCGTTGCCTGACGCCTCGGGACTACTCGTCCGTGCCTGCCCCTTTAGCACCAAAGAGGCAACCGGTACTCTGCGCGCACTGGCGCCCGCCTGGCCTTGGTTGTCATGGCTCACCTCAGGCGAACCTCGCGAGGTGCCCTCGCCTTGATTTCTCCACTCCTCGCGAGGCAGCCTAGTGAGGCTGCCCCTGAGGAGGTCTTGTGCCGTTCTCCTTGCGAGGGTCTTGAGTGTTTGCTGATGAAGATGGGTCATACCAGGCCGCTGGAGGAGCCACGCCCCGGGCCGCAGGCAGGCAAGTCTGGGTACCCCCGTTCCCAGGACACTGACAGTAGCCCCCAGGCCCAAGGCGCGCTCGTACTTGGCTTCGCGGCGAAGCCAAGGGTCAAGTGCAGAGCGCCGCGGGCCCCAATAGCATGCGGCCTTGCTTGACGTGTGGCGATTAACCGGTCGTGGGCGTCTCCGCTTCTCCATGCTGCCTCGGCAACTGCCCGTCTCAATGAGTCCCTGTTCCATGCAAAAAAGGTCATCATTACCTTAGATCATGGAGGCCAGTGGTTGGCCTCCCCTTGGCTATAAATGAGGGGAGGAGCAAGGCCCCCATTGCTCATCTCTTCCTCCATTCGCCTGCTTCATCTTCTTCCTCCTTGGTCCGCTGCCTTGCAGCAGCACCCATGGCGTCGATTCGGAGGTTCTCCGCTGCTGAAAAGGGGAAAGCCCCCGCGAAGTGCTAGGGCCACCCCACTGAAGAAGAGGCTACCTCGCTCGCGTGATGTTGTTGTGAGGCTGGAGGTGACAAGGCCTTGGCACGAACGGCCTCCCCCAGGCTATCCGCTGCCTTTGTACGCCTAGGCAAAGGGCTCTGAAGGAGGAGGCAGGGACCGACGCCCCTCGTGCCACGGCCGCAGTGGTTGTGTAGTGGTGGCGCGCACTACCGCCCCACGAACCCACGCCGAGGGCTCCTCGGGTGAACTCATGGTGTGGGTGGCGATGCCACCGCGCACGTAGATCCAGTTCCCGTCGTTCTTCATCGAAGAGATGCCGCCGAGGGGGCCACTAGAGTTGTGGCTGCAGCACGCTGGGTGCGACACCCCGGCGACAGGGGCGGAGGTTGAGGTAGTCTCCCCAGTCAAGGTCTTCATGACCCGTGGATGGGGTGAGGTCTCTCGCGTCTGCCGCGCGGAGGGGGCGCTCACCATCCATTTCAAGTATGATGGCGCCTCCATGCTGTTCTTCAAGGTCTTCGACGAGGAGGGCAATCGCCTGGAATGCTGCCCTAGATGGGGCCATCAAGATGGTGCGGCGGCAGGCGCTCAGCCCGCCCTTGGACCTACCGACAGCTCCTCCAGCTGCAGCGGCGGCTCCTGGGGATCCAGCGACTCTCCCGATCCTGACGGGACTCCGGAGAGGAGCGACGACAGTTACGTGCCCCCGAGCTCTCGCCGTGCCCGGAGCTCAGCCGCGGTGTCCGCCCATCGCCGCTGTTGATCTGGATGGGGTTGGCGTCGGCCTCCCGTGGCCCACTGTTGATGATGGCGTTGGCAGTGATGCCTGTAGATAAGGCTCCGAGAAACCTTCTTCTTTTGTTCCCTGCGAGGAGTCGAGATGAACCCCATGGGGGCGTGTAAAGGATCTGTAGTGTCTTTTGTTAATATTTTCCTTATTGCAAAGATCTATGACTGCGTGTCTTGCTTCGGCTCAGTCCCCCCTTTCCAACCTCGCGGTAGCTTGGTGCTCTACGCCAACAAGTCCCGGTCCCCAGGCAGGCTGCAGCCGTCACTGGTATGCCAGGTCGCGATGCCGTGGTCAATGCCAGGAGGAGAGCGGCCCGAGGTCCAGTAAGAGCTCCTGAGGCGCGATGCTCAAGAGGTCCCCTTTAGCGTGCAAGCAACTAGCTGAAGGTAGGAAAGGAAGGCGGCGTTGCCGTAGCAAGGCTATATGAGATGGGAATCATGTGTCGCAGCGCTTGACTGATCCGAGTGCGGGACTTATCATAGCGGTCCAAAGTTGATTCCTTGTGCCGCGCCAGCTTTGTGTGTCAAGTGGGTCAGGCTCGCGCAAGCTTCCCCCTCCTTTCACGTCCTTCTATGTGCTCTGCGTCCTCGGGTCCCAGCCCTCGAGCGAGCTCAGCCGCCGCTGGTATGCCAGGTCGCGATGCCATGGTCAAGGCCAAGGGGTGAGGGATCGAGAGCCAGTAAGAGTTCCTGAGTCGCGATGCTTAGGAACCCCCCCCCTTTAACATGCAAACGAATTGTGTGAAAAAAGAAGGAGCCCGCGGTGCCGCCCGCCATCAGCCTCCGGAGATTCCTGCAGGTTAGCACGAGGGAGGAATACAGGTTGCAACCGCGCTTGGCGGTCTACCACTGGTCGTTCCAAAAAAGATGAAGGAACTGAGGGCCTGGTGAGGTGACGTGCGTGGGGCGTGCCGCGAGCCAGAGCTCGGCCGCTCAGGTATGTCAGCATTGCAGGGACGGACCCGAGAACAAGCGTCGTGCCAGCATGAGTAGCCCCATTGTGGGATGAGCAGGGGCGATGGGCAGCACGGGTGGCCGTGATGGATAATAGGCAAGCATGTGATAATCATGAAATGACTCAAGCAGAGAGGCAGGTTAGTTTAGATAGATGCAAGAATGATACATGCCACTGGGACGTACCCCGAGCGGCCTGGGGATGATGCAGCCCGAGGGGCGCCCCCATCAAAGTAAGCTAGAGATGCAAAAGGATACATGTCGCAGGGACAAGCCCGTGCGACTTGGGGATGATGCTGCCTGAGGGGCGCCCCCAATTGAATGAGCTGGAAAGAGTCACATGTTACCGTAGCTAGAGCGGTGTTGGAGTAGCTGAAGATGCACGCCGAAGGGTTGCTCCTCATGAGCCGCCAGGGTCCTAAGCCTCGGGAGGCTCCGCAGGCCCAGGTGGCTCCTGAAGAACCGTCACGACCTCTTCATGATGCCCGGCCTCCTGAGCCGCCAGGATGCTCCGTAGATGGCGCTGGTAGGTGACAGTCACGTTCGGCAAACCAAATGGTATGCGAACATAACTGTGAGGTGGACCCTCGCACCAACCAACGCGCGAAGGCTAGAAGCAATCCTGAGATGCATCCCTATTGAGCCCTAGAATGTCGACGCAGACACGCAGCCTGCCGTCCTCGCCGGGATGGGGAGCTACGCCAGGTGGTGGGCGGCGGTTTCCACGTATGGCCCTTGCCTCTTGAAGCTCCTGGGTCGCCTTGACAATGAACTCCTGAGCACCGGGCGCTCCTCGCCCAGTGCCCTCCTGAGGGAAATGTGCGGCGAAGCACGCCTCCACATGGTGCCCGAGCGCCTCCCTCATGATGTTGGCTAGGTCTGAGGCCCTCCAGAAGAGAGCCCTCGAGCCTTGCCCGAGGAGGGCACCGGGTGTGCCTTCCTATGCGAGGGAGGGAGGCGCCCCAACTGCAGGTGTGGATCCTGAGGTGGTGCCGCTGGAGACGCCGCTCTCTTGAGGCCCTGGGTGGAGTAACTGCTTCTTTTTCTTGGGGATAGCCTCAGGAGAGTACGTGGTGCCTTCGTTGTCGGGGTCTTCGATCGCAGTGGCTTGGAAGGCGCGCTCAAGGGAGCACACCGCATCTCTTTCTTCGCAGGGGACTGTGATGACTCCGCCACTCCCTGGCATCTTGAGGATGTTGTAACCGTGGTGGGTCACTGCCATAAACTTGGCCAATGCTGGGTACCCAAGGATGGCGTTGTACGATAGACAGATGTGGGCGATGTCGAAGTCAATGAGCTTGGTGCGGTAGTTGTTACGCTGGCCGAAGGTGACAGGGAGGCGGACCTGCCCTATCGGGGTGGTGGAGCCGTCGACCACTCCTGAGAAAGGCTTCGTAGGCTGTAGCTAATCGTATAGCACTTGGAGGCTACCGAACGTCTCGACGGACAGGACATTGAGCCATGTGCTACCGTTTATGAGGGTCTTGGTGACCTGGATGTTGCTGATAATGGATGAACAAAGCATCGGAAGGACGCCGGCGGTCGCCGCACACTTGAGCTGGTCCGCCGAGCTGAAGGTGATGGCGCACTTGGATCACCTGAGCGGGCGCGTGGCCTCAAGCCTGGGAAGGGCCGCGTTCACCTCACGAGCAAGCTGCTTGAAGACCCGAGATGCAGGCGATGGCGCGAGGCTCCTGGAAGCCCCCAGCCCCCTCGTCCTGATGGTGGTCGTCATTCCTCCTTGGTGGTGGCGGCAACGGAGGGAGGCCGGCATTGCCCTGAGGACGGTCCTCATGAGGCTGGTCCCTCCAGGCGCCCTCGCGAGGCTGTTACTACCAGTAGTCCTCGCGGGGCCGGTCGCACCACTCCTGACAGGGGTCGCGGTCGTCCCAGCATCCCCCACTTCGTCCTCCTCCTCGGTCGTAGCCCCGGTTGTTACGCTCGAGGCGATGACTGAAGTGTCCATCTCGAATGGCCCTAAGCTCTTAGCAGTTGTTGGTGTTGTGGTTGTGTACGTTGTGGAAGGCGCAGAACGGACGACTGCTCTTAGATGACTCGGGTGGTCCCGGGTGTGCTTCGTGTCTGGCTCCGCCATGAGCACGGCTACTACCTTGTGCTTCACATCCTTGGCCTTGGCTTTCTTCTCTTCTGGGTTGGCAGCAGGGAGCTCGAGGAGGGAGAGGCACCCCTCCTCAGCTCTTGCGCACTTGTTCGCCATGTTAAACATCTCCAGGGCCGTGCACAACTCCTCGTGGATGGAGATCTCCTCCTTCATCTTGACATCGTGGACGCCATCAGAGAACGCTGAGATGATGGCCTCGTCCGTCACCTTGGGAATCTTGAGGCGAACAATGTTGAAGCGCTGGATGTACTTCTGCAGGGTCTCTCCTGGTTGCTGTTTGATGCGGCGCAGGTCACCGGCGGCTGGTGGGCGGTCGCGAGTGCCCTGGAAGTTGGCGACGAATCGGCCGCGCATCTCACCCCGGGAGGAGATTAACCCCGGGGGCAAATTCAGGAGCCATGAGCAAGCACCATCTTTGAGAGCCATGGGAAACCAGTTCACCATGACTTTCTCGTCACCGTTGGCCGCCTCGATGCTCATCTCGTAGAGCTGCAAGAACTCCACAGGGTCGGGGTGCCGTCATAGCGTGGAGGCAGGTCCGGCTTGAACTTGCCTAGCCAGACTATGCTACGCAACTCTGGAGTGAAGGCACGGCAGCCTGCTGTGGCCACCAGGGGCCGTCGCGGGGGCGGGGCTTGATCTTGATGCCTACGCATCGCCGCTGCAGGTGGCATGCGGTCTTTACGTGGTAGAGCCAGGAGTGCAGGAGCGTTTTCTGGCGGTCGGGGAACTTCTTAGCAGCTTCCTTCTTCGCACGCGGGCACCCGGCGTGGTGGGTTGCGCTGGGGGGGCGCGCATCTTGGCACCAGGACACCGGCTTGGTGCGGAGGTGGCGGAGGTGCTCCATGAGCTACGTCGCCCACAGCTGGGGGAGGGCGAGGCAGCGAGAGAGATGGTGCGAGGGAGCCCCCAGCGGCGCTGACGAGCTCGTTGATGCCAGCCAGTCCTCGTAGAGGTCGTTGTTGGGGAACGTAGCAGAATTTTAAAATTTTCTACGCATCACCAAGATCAATCTATGGAGTCATCTAGCAATGAGGGAGAGGGGAGTGCATCTACATACCCTTGTAGATCGCGAGCGGAAGCGTTCAAGAGAACGGGGTTGATGGAGTCGTACTCGTCGTGATCCAAATCACCAATGACCTAGCGCCGAATGGATGGCACCTCCACGTTCAACACACGTACGGTTGGGAAGACGTCTCCTCCTTCTTGATCCAGCAAGGGGGAAGGAGAGGTTGATGGAGATCCAGCAGCACGACGGCGTGGTGGTGGAAGCAACGGTGATCTCGGCAGGGCTTCGCCAAGCTCAGCGAGAGGGAGAGGTGTCACGGGAGGGAGAGGGAGGCGCCAGGGGCTAGCGTGCGGCTGCCATCCCCCCTATATATAGGACCCCTAGGGGGCGCCGGCCCTAGGAGATGGGATCTCCAAGGGGGACGGCGGCCAAGGGGGGTGGCTTGCCCCCCAAGCAGAGTGGGGCGCCCCCCACCCCTAGGGTTTTCAACCCTAGGCGCAAGGGAAGGCCCAAGGGGCGCGCACCAGCCCACTAGGGGCTGGTTCCCCTCCCACTTCAGCCCATGGGGCCCTCCGGGATAGGTGGGCCCACCCGGTGGACCCCCGGGACCCTTCCGGTGGTCCCGGTACAATACCGATTACCCCCGAAACTTTCCCGATGGCCGAAACTTGACTTCCTATATATAAATCTTCACCTCCAGATCATTCCGGAACTCCTCGTGACATTCGGGATCTCATCCGGGACTCCGAACAACTTTCGGCTTTACTGCATACTAATATCTCAACAACCCTAGCGTCACCGAACCTTAAGTGTGTAGACCCTACGGGTTCGGGAGACACGCAGACATGACCGAGACGACTCTCCGATCAATAACCAACAGCGGGATATGGATACCCATGTTGGCTCCCACATGCTCCTCGATGATCTCATCGGATGAACCACGATGTCGAGGATTCAATCAATCCCGTATACAATTCCCTTTGTCAATCGGTACGTTACTTGCCCGAGACTCGATCGTCGGTATCCCAATACCTCGTTCAATCTCGTTACCGGCAAGTCACTTTACTCGTACCGTAATGCATGATCCCATGATCAACCACTTGGTCACATTGAGCTCATTATGATGATGCATTACCGAGTGGGCCCAGAGATACCTCTCCGTCATACGGAGTGACAAATCCCAGTCTCGATTCATGCCAACCCAACAGACACTTTCGGAGATACCCGTAGTGCACCTTTATAGTCACCCAGTTACGTTGTGACGTTTGGCACACCCAAAGCACTCCTACGGTATCCGGGAGTTGCACAATCTCATGGTCTAAGGAAATGATACTTGAGATTTGGAAAAGCTCTAGCAAACGAACTACACGATCTTTAAGCTATGCTTAGGATTGGGTCTTGTCCATCACATCATTCTCCTAATGATGTGATCCCGTTATCAATGACATCCAATGTCCATAGTCAGGAAACCATGACTATCTTTTGATCAATGAGATAGTCAACTAGAGGCTCACTAGGGACGTGTTGTGGTCTATGTATTCACACATGTATTACGATTTCCGAATAACACAATTATAGCATGAACAATAGACAATTATCATGAACAAGGAAATATAATAATAACCATTTTATTATTGCCTCTAGGGCATATTTCCAACAGTCGTCGACCGGGCGGTAGCGCAGGAGCTCGTGTGCCATGAGCAGCGCGGCCTGCGCGTTCGTGGGTGCACGACGAGTGTGGGACGATGAGCCGGCGGAGTCAGCGACGGGGTGGCGGTGCGGCTGTCCCGCCGCATAGAGGGGTGCAGCGATGATGCTTGCTGCTTGTTTCCCACCGGGCCGGTGGCGGCATTGGCGGTGGGTGAAGGAGAACGACAGGGAGGCCCGTCGATAGGAGCTGTCTGAGTGACATGGACGGTGAGGGCGGCCCGGCACTCAGCGCGGGCTCGGCGTGCGTCCGCCATGGACGTGGTGGAGCAACAGAGCATGGATCGACGGAAGAAAAGCCTCAGCGCACCCCCTACCTGGGGCGCCAAATGTCGGATTACGGGTTCTGGCAAACCCTTGAGGTTCAAACACTGCGGTGTGCACGAACATCTCTCTCCCCCTAGCTCGCGCTCTCGCCACAATCTCAAAGCCTAGCTCGCCGAACCCGAGGAACAAGGGACACAAGAGTTTATACTGATTCGGGACACCATTGCGGTGTAATATCCTACTCCAGTGTGGTGTGGTGGACTGCCTTATAGGCTGAGGATGAACAAGTACAAGGGATGAACAGCCTCCTGAGGAGAGTTGTTCTTAAGCTCGGTGAGCTTGTATGATGGCCTTGGTGGAATGGATCCAGTCCAAGATGAGATGAGATCTGATCCCCTCCTATGGTCGTGGCTAGTCCTATTTATAGAGGCCATGTTCCTCTTCCCAAATATTAGGCGAGAAGGGATCCCACAACGACCAGTTTGAAGGGGGACAACTGGTACGAGTTTTCCTGACAAAAGGTGGTCTTCGCCTGCCAAAGGCTCTGGTGGTGACACCATTGTGGGCTCCGCGGTGACCTCTGTCCCGCTGTCCTGCTAGTCTTGGTCTCGTTGTACCGATATGGAAAACTTAGCCTCACACCTCGGGACTCCTCGTGTGCGCCTGCCCATTTAGCACCAAAGAGGCAACCAGTACTCTAAGCGCACCGGCGCCCGCCTAGCCTTGGTCGTCATGGCTCACGTCATGCAAACCTCGCGAGGTGCCCCTCGCCTTGATTTCTCCACTCCTTGCGAGCCAGCTTAGTGAGGCTGCCCCTGAGGAGGTCTTGTGTCGTCCGCCTTGTGAGGCTTGGCCCCTCGCGAGGGTCTTGAGTGTTTGTTGATGAAGATGGGATGTACCAGACCGCTAGAGGAGCCACGCCCTGGGCCGCAGGCAGGCAAGTCTGGGTACCCTCGTTCCCAGGATGCCAACACCTTGCTCCCTGGAGATGCATCGCAAGGAAACATCATTCAGTCGTTATCGGTATAGCTCACCGTCCTGGATGCAATAGGTTTTAGCATGCCGGGCTATGCGCTCTGCATCCTCCTCCTTCTCCAACAGGGCCCCTTGCAGCAGGTATGCCTTCAATTCTTCAGTCCAGCACCCCTTCTGGGGTTCAAGCGCGAGGAGCAGGCGTGCTCCTGAGGTCGGGCCGCATGCAGGAGCTCCTGAGGTTGGCGGCGGGGGGGAGCTCCTCCTGAGGTGGTGTAGGCTCCATAGCCGGAAGGGCTGCTGAAGGCTTGAAGAGCCGCTCCTCGAAGACGCCGGGCTCCTGGGGCTGACGCCTTGACGCCCTCTTGGCGATATCATCAGCTTCCTTGTTTGTGTCGTGGGGCACATGCTGCAGTTCTAGGCCCAAGAATTTCTTCTCCATTTTGCGTACCTCCCCGAGGTACGCCTCCATGTGCTCGTCCTTCGGCTCGTACACCTTGTTGGAAAAGTTGATGAGGAGCTGGGAGTCGCCCTTGATGGTGAGGTGCTTCACCCCCAGGGCCGCCGCAGCCTTAAGGCCGGCGATCAACCCTTCGTATTCCGTGATGTTTTTGCAGACCTTCTCGCCCGCGCGAAGGCGCCGTCGAAGTACATGACCCAGCCATATGGTGCTTCATTCCATGGCAAGAGAGACCGGTCCTCACCCACTTCGGGCCTTGGGCCTCAGTCCACTCCGCCATGAAGTCGGCAAGCGCGGCTCCCTTGATGACCCTGGTGGTGCTAAACTCTAGCTGGAATGCATGTAGCTTGATGTTCCACTCGGCGACTCTTCCTGCTGTGTTGGGGCTCCGGAGTACCCTCTCTAGTGGGTAGGCTGAGACGACCTTGATGGGGTGGCCTTGGAAATAGTGGCGTAACTTGCGCGAGGCCATGAGGAGCACGGGCAGAAGCTTCTGCGACATGGGGTAGCGTGCTCGCACATCTCGCAACACCGTGCTGACGAAGTACACCAGGTGTTCGACAAGGGCGGAAGTGTTGGTGGAGTCTGAGGTCTCCTGAGGCTGGCGTGCTCCCTGAGGCTGGGGGACCTCAGGAGTTCGGTCGCCTATCGGGGCTACCGCGGCCTCAGGAGCGCCGTCTTGTGGTGCCCGGTTATCTGCTGGCTTTGTTGTGGCTTCAGGGGTGCCGTCTTGGTGCTGTGCCATCCTGACCGGATGCGCGGCATCGGGTGGCAGGCTCTTGGCCTAGCATTCCTCCCGGATGGCCACCAGTGCTGCGCTAGCAGAATGAGGTGTCGCGGACAAGTAAAGCACCAGGGGCTCGAGAGGATGAGGCGCCACCATCACCGGTGGGCTGGTCAGGTAACTCTTGAGGTCTTTAAATGCCATGTCAGCCTCCGGAGTCCACTTGAACGGGTCCTTCTTCTTCATCAGCTTGAAGAACGGGAGGGCACGCTCCCCCAACTTGGAGATGAAGTGCCCTAGTGAGGTTACGCAGCCCGCAAGTTTTTGCATTTCCTTGAGAGTCTGCGGTGGGCTGTCTTCTATTGCTTTGACCTTCTCCGGGTTCGCCTCGATCCCCCTGTGCGACACGAGGAAACCTAGCAGCTTGC
Organism: Triticum urartu; assembly: GCF_003073215.2. Taxonomy (NCBI): domain Eukaryota; kingdom Viridiplantae; phylum Streptophyta; class Magnoliopsida; order Poales; family Poaceae; genus Triticum; species Triticum urartu. The sequence continues at coordinate 498,881,748 of NC_053024.1, forward strand.
CGGAGGGGATGCCGAACACGCATTTCTCCGGGTTGATCCGCAAGTCTACCTTGCGCAAGCTGGCGAAAGTCTCCTCCAGATCCTGAATGAGGGTCCTTGCCTCTCGAGATTTCACCACAATGTCGTCGACGTAGGCGTCAGCGTTCCTCCCGAGCTGTTGGCCTAGAGCGATGTGCATCAGCCGCTGGAAGGTTGCTCAGCGTTACGCAGCCCGAACGTCATGCAGGTGTAGTAGTACACCCCGCACGGGGTTAAAAAAGCCGTCTTCTCTACGCCCTCCACCGCCATCTTGATCTGGTGGTAACCTGACAAAGCATCTATGAAACACAGCAAGTCACACTCGAAAGTGGTGTCAACAATCTGATCAATGCGTGGGAGCGGGAACGGGTCTTGAGGGCAGGCCTTGTTGAGGTTGGTGAAGTCAACACACATGCATTCCTTCCTGCCTTTCTTGGGCACGACCACCGGGTTCACCAGCCACTCTGGGTACCGAACCTTGCGAATGACACCTGCATCTTGCAGCTTGCGGGTCTCCTGGACGATAAAGGACTGCTTCTATGTGGACTGTCGTCGCACCTCCTCTTCACCGGGCGCACATTCGGGCACACCCTTAGGTGATGTTCGATTATCCCCCTCGGGACCCCGACTAGCTTCTTGGGCTCCCAGGCGAATACCTTGCTATTCACGCGTAGGAAGTTCACGAACGCCTCTTCTTGGTTTGGGGCGAGGTCAGCACCTATGGTGAAGGTGGCTCCTGAGTCCCTGTCCTCGTCGACTGGCACCTGCTTTGTATTGGACCGATCTTGGGAGAACAATTGCTTCTTCTTCACTGGCGCAACCCCTTGGGTCCCAGGTGCTGCTTCACCTACGGGGTGCGCCACTGCCGCTATCCTGAAGGCAAGCTTGAGGGCCATCAGGGCCTCCTTGGGGTCTCCAGCCACGGTGACGACGCTGTTGCTCCCCGGCATCTTCATGAGGTTGTATGTAGGGTGAGTTGCTGCCTGATGTCTACTACACAACCTTCTTCTTGTAGACGTTGTTGGGCCTCCAAGAGCAGAGGTTTGTAGGACAGTAGCAAATTTCCCTCAAGTGGATGACCTAAGGTTTATCAATCCGTGGGAGGCGTAGGATGAAGATGGTCTTTCTCAAACAACCCTACACCAAATAACAAAGAGTCTCTTGTGTCCCCAACACACCCAATACAACGGTAAATTGTATATGTGCACTAGTTCGGCGAAGAGATGGTGATACAAGTGCAATATGGATGGTAGATATAGGTTTTTGTAATCTGAAAATATAAAAACAGCAAGGTAACTAATGATAAAAGTGAGCACAAACGATATTGCAATACTAGGAAACAAGGCCTAGGGTTCATACTTTCACTAGTGCAAGTTCTCCCAACAATAATAACATAATTGGATCATATAATTATCCCTCAAGATGCAACAAAGAGTCACTCCAAAGTCACTAATAGCGGAGAACAAACGAAGAGATTATGGTAGGGCATGAAACCACCTCAAAGTTATTCTTTCTGATTGATCTATTCAAGAGTTCGTACTAGAATAACACCTTAAGACACAAATCAACCAAAACCCTAATGTCACCTAGATACTCCAATGTCACCTCAAGTATCCGTGGGTATGATTATACGATATGCATCACACAGTCTCAGAATCATCTATTCAACCAACACAAAGAACTTCAAAGAGTGCCCCAAAGTTTCTACCGGAGAGTCAAGACGAAAACGTGTGCCAACCCCTATGCATAAGTTCACGAGCTCACGGAACTCGCAAGTTGATCACCAAAACATACATCAAGTGGATCATGTGATATCCCATTGTCACCACAGATAAGCACATGCAAGACATACATCAAGTGTTCTCAGATCCTTAAAGACTCAATCTGATAAGATAACTTCAAAGGGAAAACTCAATTCATCACAAGAGAGTAGAGGGGGAGAAACATCATAAGATCCAACTATAATAGCAAAGCTCGCGATACATCAAGATCGTGCCGAATCAAGAACACGAGAGAGAGAGAGAGAGAGATCAAACACATAGCTACTGGTACATACCCTCAGCCCCGAGGGTGAACTACTCCCTCCTCGTCATGGAGAGCGCCGGGATGATGAAGATGGCCACCGGAGAGGGATCCCCCCTCCGGTAGGGTGCTGGAACGGGTCTATATTGGTTTTTGGTGGCTACGGAGGCTTATGGCGGCGGAACTCCTGATCTAGGTTTCTTTCTGGAAGTTTGGGGGTTATATAAGAGGTGTTAGAGTCGGGAATAAGTCAGGGAGGTCTCCGAGGCGGCCACGAGGTAGAGGACGCGCCTAGGGGGGTAGGGCACGCCCCCACCCTCGTGGTGGCCTCAGGACTCTTCTGGCCCATCTCCGGTACTCCGTGGGCTTCTTCTGGTCCAAAAATGATCTTCGTGAAATTTCAGGTCAATTGGACTTCGTTTGGTTTTCCTCTTCTGCGATACTCAAAAACAAGGAAAAAATAGAAACTGGCACTGAGCTCTAGGTTAATAGGTTAGTCCCAAAAATCATATAAAATACCATATAAATGCATATAAAACATCCCAGATGGATAATATAATAGCATGGAACAATCAAAAATTATAGATACGTTGGAGACGTATCACTGCCATGAACTGAGTGATACCTCTCCAACGTATCTATAATTTTTGATTGCTCCATGCTATATTATCTACTGTTTTGAACATTATTGGGCTTTATTATACACTTTTATATTATTTTTGGGACTAACCTACTAACCGGAGGCCCAGCCCAGAATTGTTCTTTTTTGCCTATTTTAGGGTTTCGAAGAAAAGGAATATCAAACGGAGTCCAAACGGAATAAAACCTTCGGGAACGTGATTTTTGGAACGAACAAGACCCAGGAGACTTGGACCCTACGTCAAGCAACCAAAAGGGAGGCCACGAGATAGGGGCGCACCTACCCCCACCCCCCCAGGCGCGCCCTCCACCCTCGTGGGCCCCCTGTTGCTCCACCGACGTACTTCTTCCTCCTATATATACCTACGTACCCCCAAATGATCAGATACAGAGCCAAAACCCTAATTCCACCGCCGTAACTTTCTGTATCCATGAGATCCCATCTTGGGGCCTGTTCCGGAGCTCCGCCGGAGGGGGCATCGATCACGGAGGGCTTCTACATCAACACCATAGCCTGTCTGATGAAGTGTGAGTAGTTTACCTTAGATCTACGGGTCCATAGTTATTAGCTAGATGGCTTCTTCTCTCTTTTTGGATCTCAATACAAAGTTCTCCCCCTCTCTTGTGGAAATCTATTCGATGCAATCTTATTTTTGCGGTGTGTTTGTTGAGACCGATGAATTGTGGGTTTATGATCAAGTTTATCTATGAACAATATTTGAATCTTCTCTGAATTCTTTTATGTATGACTGGTTATCTTTGCAAGTCTCTTCGAATTATCAGTTTGGTTTGGCCTACTAGATTGATATTTCTTGCAATGGGAGAAGTGCTTAGCTTTGGGTTCAATCTTGCGGTGTCCTTTCCTAGTGACAGTAGGCACGTATTGTATTGTTGCCATCGAGGATAACAGGATGGGGTTTTCATCATATTGCATGAGTTTATCCCTCTACATCATGTCATCTTGCTTAAATCATTACTCTGTTCTCTTGAACTTAATACTCTAGATGCATGCTGGATAGCAGTCGATGTGTGGAGTAATAGTAGTAGATGCATGCAGGAGTCGGTCTACTTGTCTTGGACGTGATGCCTATATACATGATCATACCTAGATATTCTCATAATTATGCTCAATTCTGTCAATTGCTCAACAGTAATTTGTTCACCCACCGTAAAATACCTATGCTCTTGAGAGAAGCCACTAGTGAAACCTATGGCCCCCGGGTCTATCTCATCATATTAATCTTCCAATACTTGTTATTTTCCTTGCTTTTATTTTACTTTGCATCTTTATCATAAAAATACCAAAAATATTATCTTATCATATCTATCAGATCTCACTCTCGTAAGTGACCGTGTAGGGATTGACAACCCCTTATTGCGTTGGTTGCGAGGATTTATTTGTTTTGTGTAGGTGCGAGGGACTCGCGCATAGCCTCCTACTGGATTGATACCTTGGTTCTCAAAAACTGAGGGAAATACTTATGCTACTTTGCTGCACCACCCTTTCCTCTTCAAGGGAAAACCAACGCAAGTGCTCAAGAGGTAGCACTGAGCCAGGGCTGGGTACCCAAGGATGGCATTGTATAGGAGGCCGATGCGAGCGATGTCGATGTCTATAAGCTCGGTGCGGTAGTTGTCGCGAGTACCGAAGGTGACTGGGAGGCGAATCTACCCTAGGGGGCTGGTGGAACCGCCGCCAACTCCAGAGAAGGGCTTGGTGTGACGGAGCTGGCTGTGCAGTACATGAAGCAAGCCAAAAGCTTCCACCGAGAGCATGTTAAGGCCAGCCCCACCGTCAATGAGGGTCTTGGTTACCACCATGTTGCAGATGGTGGGTGTGCAAAGCATCGGGAGCGCACCCAAGCCAGCGGTGGTCACCGGATGGTCCCCTAAGTCAAAGATGAGGTCGGCCTTGGGCGCCGCCCATCCCGAGGAAGGTCCCTGCTGCAGAAAGGAGGCGCCCATTTGGCGGAAGAACTTCTTGACGTGGCTATCTGAGGGCGGTGCCTGCGAGCCGCCGAGGATGGCTGCAATGGCGAGGGGCGCTGGTGCTGCGAAGCACGCGACGAAGAGACCGTGCAGCTCTTCCCAGGAGGCCACCGAGGATCCTGGTAGGCTGAGCAGCCAGGCACGTGGCGCACCGGCCAGGGCCATGGGGAACCAGTTGGCCATGACCCTGTCATCTCCTCCGGCTTCCTGAATGGCCTCCTCGTACACCAATAGGAAGGCGGCTATATCCGCCGCGCCATCATAGCGAGGTGGCATATCCGGCTTGAACTTGCACGACCACTGCACCTGTTGTAAGGCGGGGGTGAAGGCCCGGAGGCCCATGGTGCCTCCGTGCGCGCCCGTCGATCTAGCAGGTGGGGTGAAGCCTGCCATGAGGGCCGAACGGAAAGATGAAGCGAGTGGAGGGGCAGAACGAGCGGAGAGGCGGAGCTCCGGTGCACCCCTACCTGGCGCGCCAAATGTCGGATTACTGGTTCCAGCAAACCCTTGTGAGGCTCAAACTCTGGGGTGCGCATGAAAAACACTCTCTTCCTAACTCGCTCTCTCAATAATCCCACGGCCTATCTCGTCGGACCCAAAGAATAAGAGACATGAGGTTTATACTGGTTCGGGCCACCTTGCCGTGTAATACCCTACTCCGGTGTGTGGTGGATTGCCCCGAGGGGCTAAGGATGAACTAGTACAGTGGATGAACAACCTCAAGAGGTGAGGTGTTCTTGGGCTTGATGAGCTGGTGAGCTGGTCAGGGTGGAATGGATCCGATCCCTCTCTATGGTGGTGGCTAAGTCCTATTTATAGTGTCCTTGGTCCTCTTCCCAAATGTTTAGGCGGGAACGGATCCCACAACGGCCAAGTTTGAAGGGGGACCACTAGTACAAGCTATCCTGACAAAAGTAGTCTTCACCTGCCAAAGGCTCTGGTGGTGACGCTGTTGTGGGCTCCGCGATGACCTCTGCCCTGCCGTCCTGACGGTCTTGGTCTTGTTTCACCGATATGGAAACTTTTTCCTGATGCCTCCGGACCCTGCGCCTGCGCTTGCCTCCTTAGCGCCAAAGAGGAAATTGGCACACTGCGCCCGCTGGCGCCCGCCTGGCCTTGGTCGTCATGGCTCACATCACGCGAACCTCGCGAGGTGCCCCTTGCATAGATATCTCCGCTCCTCGGGAGACGGCCTAGTGAGGCCACCTCCAGGGAGGTCTTGGTGTCGTCTTCCTCGCGAGGCTTGGCCCCTCGCGAGGGTCTTGGGTGGTTGCTGCTGGAGATGGGTCGTACCAGGCCGTTGGTGGAGCCACGCCACTGGCCGCAGGCAGGCAAGTCCGGGTACCCCTGTTCCTAGGACGTCGACATATGGCCCCAGGGTCTATTTTCCATCATATATTTTCATATTTATAAACCAAAAATATCTTGTTGTAATTTATTTACTTTTACTTTGTTTTACATTTTAGTAATCATCTATATATCTCTCTCTCAGATCTCATCCTTGCAAGTGACTGTGAAGGGATTGACAACCCCTTTATCGCATTGGGTGCAAGTGTTTGATTGTTTGTGCAGGTGCATAGATTGGAGACTTGCTTGTTCCTCCTACTGGATTGATACCTTAGTTCTCAAAACTAATGGAAATACTTATCTCTACTTTTCTGCATCACCCTTTCCTCTTCAAGGGAAAAACCAATGCAAGCTCAAGAAGTAGCAAGTGTCTTGTATGATATGAGTCTTTGCTTTTTAGTTTTCCACAATCATCCTTGCTATACACACCTTTTGAGAAGGACACACATTAATCGTGAATTTATTAGAATACTCTATGTGCTTCACTAATATCTTTTGAGCTACGTAGTTTGCTCTTGTGCTTCACTTATATCTTTTTAGAGCATGACGATGGCTTCATTTTATAGAAATTGTTGAACTCTCATGATTCACTTATATTATTTTGAGAGTCTTAAACAACATGGTAATTTGTTTAGGTCATGAATTTAGTCCTAATATGATCGGCATCCAAGAGGGATATAACAAAAACTTTCATGTAAAGAGCATTGGATACTATGAGAAGTTTGATTCCTTGCATATTATTTTGAGATATAAAGATGGTGATATTAGAGTCATGCTAGTGAGTAATTGTGGATTGGTAGAAATACTTGTGTTAAGGTGTGTGATTCCCGTAGCATGCACGTATGGTGAACCGTTATGTGACGAAGTAAGCATGCTTTATTTTTTTTATTGCCTTCCTTATGAGTGGCGGTCGGGGACGAGCGATGGTATTTTCCTAACGATCTATCCCCCTAGGAGCATGCGTGTAGTACTTAATTTCAATGGCTAATAAATTTGTGCAATAAGTAGGTGAGTTCTTTATGACTTATGTTGAGTCCATGGATTATACGCACTGTCACCCTTCCACCATTGCTAGCCTCTCTAGTATCGTGCAACTTTCGCTGGTGCATTAAAACCAACATATACTTTCCTCAAAACAGCCACCATACCTACCTATTATGGCATTTCCATAGCCATTCTGAGATATATTGCCATGCAACTTCCACCATTCTGTATATTATGGCACACATCATCAGTGTCATATTCCTTAGCACGATCCTAAGATAGCTAGCATGATGTTTTCACGACTTTTCTATTTTTGATATCATTAGCTACGCTAGATAATTGCACATACCGGTACACCACCGGAGGCATTCATATAGAGTCATATTTTGTTCTATTATCGAGTTGTAATTCTTGAGTTGTAAGTAAATAAAAGTGTGATGATCATCATTATTAGAGCATTGTCCCATGTGAGGAAAGGATGATGGAAGCTATGATTCCCTCACAAGTTGGGATGAGTCTCCTGACTTTATAAAAAAGAAAATAGGCCAAAGAAGCCCAAATTAAATAAAGAGGCCAAAGAAGCCCAAATTAAAAAAATGAGAGAAAAGAGAGAGGGGACAATGTTACTATCCTTTTTCAACACTCGTGCTTTGAAATAGCACCATGTTCTTCATGATATATATGTTGGGATCGTTGCAGAAATTAAAATTTTCTACGCATCACCAAGATCAATCTATGGAGAAACTAGCAACGAGAGAGAGGGGAGTGCATCTTCATACCCTTGAAGATCGCGATGCGGAAGCGTTGCAAGAACGCGGTTGGAGGAGTCGTACACGCAACGATTCAGATCACGGTCGATTCCGATCTAAGCGTCGAACAACGGCGCCTCCGCGTTCAACACACATGTAGCCCGGTGACGTCTCCCGCGCCTTGATCCAGCAAAGAGGAGGGAGAGGTTGGGGAAGATAACTCCAGCAGCAGCACGACGGCGTGGTGGTGGTGGAGCAGCGTGGTTTCGAGTAGGGCTTCGCCAAGCACTACGGAGAACGAGGATGTGGAGAGGTAGGGCTGCGCCGAGAGAGAGAGAGATTCGTGTCCTTGGCAGCCCCAAAACCCCCACTATTTATAAGAGGAGGGGAGGAGGGTGCGGGATCTCATCCAGGATTTCGAACAACATTCGGTAACCACGTACAAACTTTCACTATAACCCTAGCGTCATCGAACCTTAAGTGTGTAGACCCTACGGGTTCGGGAGGCATGTAGACATGACCGAGACATCTCTATGGTCAATAATCAATAGCGGGATCTGGATACCCATGTTGGCTCCTACATGTTCCACGATGATCTTATCGTATGAACCACGATGTCGAGGATTCAATCAATCCCGTATACAATTCCCTTTGTCTACCGGTATGATACTTGCCCGAGATTCGATCGTCGGTATCCCTATACCTTGTTCAATCTCGTTACCGGCAAGTCTCTTTTACTCAATCCGTAACACATCATCTCGTGATCAACTCCTTGATCACATTGAGCTCATTATGATGATGTCCTACCGAGTGGGCCCACAGATACCTCGCCGTCACACGGAGCGACAAATCCCAGTCTAGATTTGTGCCAACCCAGCTGACACTTTCGGAGATACCCGTAGTGCACCTTTATAGCCACCTAGTTACGTTGTGACATTTGGCACACCCAAAGCATTCCTACGGTATCCAGGAGTTGCACAATCTCATGGTCTAAGGACATGATACTTGACATTATAAAATCTTTAGTAGACAAACTACACGGCCTTGTGCTATGCTTAGGATTGGGTCTTGTCCATGACATCATTCTCCTAATGATGTGATCCCATTATCAATGACATCCAATGTCCATGGTCAGGAAACCGTAACCATCTATTGATCAACGAGCTAGTCGATTAGAGGCTCACTAGGGACATGTTGTGGTCTATGTATTCACACATGTATTACGATTTTCGGATAACACAATTATAGCATGAACAATATACAATTATCATGAACAAGGAAATATAATAATAACCATTTTATTATTGCCTCTAGGGCATATTTCCAACAGTCTCCCACTTGCACTAGAGTCAATAATCCAGTTACATTGTGATGAATCGAACACTCATAGAGTTCTTGTGTTGGTCATGTTTTGCTCGTGGAAGAGGTTTAGTCAACAAATCTGCGCCATTCAGGTCCGTATGCACTTTACAAATATCTGTGTCTCCATCTTGAATGTTTTCATGAATGGAGTTGAAGCGACGCTTGATATGCCTGGTCTTCTTGTGAAACCTGGGCTCCTTGGCAAGGGAAATGGCTCTAGTGTTGTCACAGAAGAGAGTCATCGGGCCCGACGCATTGGGAATAACTCCTAGGTCGGTAATGAACTCCTTCATCTAGATTGCTTCATGTGCCGCCTCCAAGGCTGCCATGTACTCCGCTTCACATGTAGATCCCGCCACGACGCTTTGCTTGCAACTGCACCAGCTGACTACCCCACCATTCAAAATATACACGTACCGGTTTGTGACTTGGAGTCATCCAGATCTGTGTCGAAACTAGCATCAACGTAACCCTTTATGATGAGCTCTTCGTCACCTCCATAAACGAGAAACATATCCTTAGTCCTTTTCAGGTACTTCAGGATGTTCTTGACTGTTGTCCAATGTTCCATGCCGGGATTACTTTGGTACCTTCCTACCAAACTTATCGCAAGTTTCACATCAGGTCTGGTACATAGCATGGCATACATAATAGACCCTATGGCTGAGGCATAGGGGATGACACTCATCTTTTCTCTATCTTTTGCCGTGGTCGGGTATTGAGCTGTGCTCAATCTCACACCTTGCAATACAGGCAAGAACCCCTTCTTGGACTGATCCATATTGAACTTCTTCAATACCTTGTCAAGGTACGTGCTTTGTGAAAGACCAATGAGGCGTCTCGATCTATCTCTATAGATCTTGATGCCTAATATGTAAGCAGCTTCTCCAAGGTCCTTCATTGAAAATCACTTATTCAAGTAGGCCTTAATGCTGTCCAAAAGCTCTATATCATTTCCCATCAAAAGTATGTCATCTACATATAATAAGAGAAATGCTACAGAGCTCCCACTTACTTTCTTGTAAACGCAGGCTTGTCCATAAGTCTGCATAAACCCAAACGCTTTGATCATCTCATCAAAGCGAATGTTCCAACTCCGAGATGCTTGCACCAGCCCATAAATCGAGCGTTGGAGCTTGCACACCTTGTCAGAATTCTTAGGATCGACAAAACCTTCCGTCTGCATCATATACAATTCTTCCTTAAGGTAACCATTAAGGAATGCCGTTTTGATGTCCATTTGCCATATCTCATAATCATAGAATGCGGCAATTGCTAACATGATTCGGACGGACTTCAGCTTCGCTACCGGTGAGAAAGTCTCATCGTAGTCAACCCCTTGAACTTGTCGATAACCCTTAGCGACAAGCCGAGCTTTATAGATGGTCACATTACCATCGACGTCTGTCTTCTTCTTAAAGATCCATTTATTTTCTATGGCTCGCCGCTCAACGGGCAAGTCAGTCAAAGTCCATACTTCGTTTTCATACATGGATCCTATCTCGGATTTCATGGCTTCCAGCCATTTGTTGGAATCCGGGCCCGCCATTGCTTCTTCATAGTTCGAAGGTTCACCGTTGTCTAACAACATGATTTCCAAGACAGGGTTGCCGTACCACTCTGGTGCGGAACGTGTCCTTGTGGACCTACGAAGTTCAGTAGCAACTTGATCTGAAGTTTCATGATCATCATCATTAACTTCCTGTCTAGTCGGTGCAGGCACCTCAGGAACATTTTCTTGAGTTGCACCACTTTCCGGTTCAAGAGGTAATACTTCATCAAGTTCTACTTTCCTCCCACTTACTTCTTTCGAGAGAAACTCTTTCTCTAGAAAGGATCCATTCTTGGCAACAAAGATCTTGCCTTCGGATCTGAGGTAGAAGGTATACCCAATAGTTTCTTTAGGGTATCCTATGAAGACGCATTTTTTTGACTTGGGTTCGAGCTTTTCAGGCTGAAGTTTCTTGACATAAGCATCGCATCCCCAAACTTTTAGAAACGACAGCTTAGGTTTCTTCCCAAACCATAATTCATACGGCGTCGTCTCAACGGATTTCGACGGAGCCCTATTGAAAGTTAATGCGGCAGTCTCTAAAGCATAGCCCCAAAAAGATAGCGGTAAATCGGTAAGAGACATCATAGATCGCACCATATCTAATAGAGTGCGATTACGACGTTCGGACACACCATTACGCTGAGGTGTTCCAGGCGACGTGAGTTGTGAAACTATTCCACATTTTCTTAAGTGTGTGCCAAATTCGTGACTCAAGTATTCTCCTCCACGATCTGATCGCAGGAACTTGATTTTCCTGTCACGTTGATTCTCAACCTCACTCTGAAATTCCTTGAACCTTTCAAAGGTCTCAGACTTGTGTTTCATTAAGTAGACATACCCATATCTACTCAAGTCATCAGTGAGGGTGAGAACATAACGATAACCACCGTGAGCCTCAACACTCATTGGACCGCACACATCAGTATGTATGATTTCCAATAAGTTGGTTGCTCGCTCCATTGTTCCTAAGAACGGAGTCTTGGTCATTTTACGCATGAGGCATGGTTCGCATGTGTCAAATGATTCGTAATCAAGAGACTCTAAAAGTCCATCTTCATGGAGCTTCTTCATGCGTTTGACACCTATGTGACCAAGGCGGCAGTGCCACAAGTATGTGGGACTATCATTATCAACCTTACATCTTTTGGTACTCATACTATGAATATGTGTAGCATTACGCTCGAGAAAGAATAAACCATTCACCATCGGAGCATGACCATAAAACATATCTCATATAAATAGAACAACCATTATTCTCGAATTTAAATGAGTAGCCATCTCGTATTAAACGAGATCCTAATACAATGTTCATGCTCAAACTTGGCACTAAATAACAATTATTGAGGTTCAAAACTAATCCCGTAGGTAAATGCAGAGGTAGCGTGCCGACGGCGATCACATCGACCTTGGAACCATTCCCGACGCGCATCGTCACCTCGTCCTTCGCCAATCTCCGCTTATTCTGCAGCTCCTGCTTTGAGTTACAAATGTGAGCAACTGCACCGGTATCAAATACCCAGGATCCACTACGAGTACTGGTAAGGTACACATCAATTACATGTGTATCACATATACCTTTCGTTTTGCCGGCCTTCTTGTCCGCTAAGTATTTGGGGCAGTTCCGCTTCCAGTGACCACTTTCCTTGCAATAAAAGCACTCAGTCTCGGGCTTGGGCCCATTCTTTGGCTTCTTCCCGGCAGCTTGCTTGCCGGGCGCGGCAACTCCCTTGCCGTCCTTCTTGAAGTTTTTCTTACCCTTGCCTTTCTTGAACTTAGTGGTTTTATTCACCATCAACACTTGATGTTCCTTTTTGACTTCTACCTCTGCTGATTTCAGCATTGCAAATACTTCAGGAATGGTCTTTTCCATCCCCTGCATATTGAAATTCATCACAAAGCTCTTGTAGCTCGATGGAAGCGACTGAAGGATTCTGTCAATGACCGCGTCATCCGGGAGATTAACTCCGAGCTGAGTCAAGCGGTTATGTAACCCAGACATAGTGAGTATGTGCTCACTGACAGAACTGTTTTCCTCCATCTTACAGCTGAAGAACTTGTCGGAGACTTCATATCTCTCGACCCAGGCATGAGCTTGAAAAACCATTTTCAGCTCTTCGAACATCTCATATGCTCCGTGTCTCTCAAAACGCTTTTGGAGCCCCGGTTCTAAGCTGTAAAGCATGCCGCACTGAACGAGGGAGTAATCATCGGTACGTGTCTGCCAAGCGTTCATAACGTCTTGTTCTGCAGGGAGAACAGGTGCGTCACCTAGCGGTGCCTGTAGGACATAGTCTTTCTTGGCAGCTATGAGGATGATCCTCAGGTTCCGGACCCAGTCCGTATAGTTGCTGCCATCGTCTTTCAGCTTGGTTTTCTCTAGGAACGCGTTGAAGTTGAGGACAACATTGGCCATTTGATCTACAATACATGTTGTAAAGATTTTAGACTAAGTTCATGATAATTAAGTTCATCTAAATCAAATTATTCAATGAACTCCCACTCAGATAGACATCCCTCCAGTCATCTAAGTATAACATGATCCGAGTTAACTAGGCCGTGTTCGATCATCACGTGAGACGGACTAGCCAACATCGGTGAACATCTTCATGTTGATCGTATCTTCTATACGACTCATGCTCGACCTTTCGGTCTTCTGTGTTCCGAGGCCATGTCTGTACATGCTAGGCTCGTCAAGTCAACCTAAGTGTTTGCATGTGTAAATCTGTCTTACACCCGTTGTATGTGAACGTTAGAATCTATCACACCCGATCATCATGTGGTGCTTCGAAACAACGAACTGTCGCAACGGTGCACAGTTAGGGGGAACACTTTCTTGAAATTATTATGAGGGATCATCTTATTTACTACCTTCGTTCTAAGTAAACAAGATGCAAAAACATGATAAACATCACATGCAATCAAATAATAATAGTGACATGATATGGCCAATATCACATAGCTCCTTTGATCTCCATCTTGGGGCTCCATGATCATCTTGTCACCGGCATGACACCATGATCTCCATCATCATTTCTCCATGAAGTTGCTCGCCAACTATTACTTCTACTACTATGGCTAACACGTTTAGCAATAAAGTAAAGTAATTTACATGGCGTTTCTCAATGACACGCAGGTTATACAAAAAATAAAGACAACTCCTATGGCTCCTGCCGGTTGTCATACTCATCGACATGCAAGTCGTGATTCCTATTACAATAGCATGAACATCTCATACATCACATATATATCATTCATCATTCATCACAACTTTGGCCATATCACATCACAAAACACTTGCTGCAAAAACAAGTTAGACGTCCTCTAATTGTTGTTGCAAGTTTTACGTGGCTGCAAGAGGGT